>NW_007146806.1:0-499 GCF_000164805.1 Carlito syrichta
TCTTGGCCCACCGATTGGCTGGAAACACAGCCCTGCACCATCATGCTTGGTTTATTTTTGGATTTATTTTTGATGGCTGAGACAATATCTCACCCTGTGTCCTGGGCTGGTGTCAAACCTGCAGGTCAGGACGTCCACTCACCTGCCCCTCTGAAGAACTGGGATGACTGACTGAGCCTCTCAGACAGGCCTGTGGTTTTGGTCGTTGTTGGTATTATTCTGATTCGGAGTCCCAGTCTGTCACCCAGGCCAGAGAATAGGGGCCTGTTCTCAGCCACCATGGACTCCAAAGGCTGGGCTCCAGCCATCCACCCTCAGTGGCCCCCTGAGTAGCTGAAACGGAGGTCCTGTGCCACTAAGTTCAGCTTATTTTTTGACTTTTTGTAGAGACATGGTCTGGGCAAGGTGCCTGGGCTGGTCTCGAACCCAGGGGCTCAGGCCATCCTCTCACCTCAGCCTCCAGAGCATGGGGATGAGAGACGTGATCACTCATGCCCAG
>NW_007146807.1:0-9333 GCF_000164805.1 Carlito syrichta
AGGTGACAGCACTGGGGGAAGGACACGTTCAAAGCAGGTAAAATGACCAGAGGAAATTATACCTTAGAGCATCTGAATTCAAAAGCACCTTTTTTTTTTTTTTTGAGTTGGAGTCTCACTCAGTCGCCCAGACTGGAGTGCAGTGGCCACTTTGGCCACCGCAGCCTTGACCTGCTGGGCTCCGGCGATCCTTCCACCTCAGCCTTCTGAGTAGCCAGAATTACAGGCGTGCACTACCACGTCCAGCTGATTTTTTTGTTTTATTGTAGAGATGAGGTCTCGCCAAGTTGCCCAGGTGGGTCTCGAACCTGCGGTCTCAGGCAATCCACTTACCTCAGTCTCCCAAGGTGCGGGATTACAGACTGAACCACTGAGCTCGGCTAAACCTAATCTGCAAATGAAGAGACAGTGGCTTGGGAAGCTAATTTATTTTTCACACATGCACTTATTATCTTTAAATTAATGTAATAGTCATAAAATAGCAACTAGGAAAAATTGCATTTTGTTATTTCTGAAGTCCAGAAAGTTACAAAATCAACACTTTCCCTTTTAGAAGGTGTCTTTTCAGGTCTCAAATGTAATTGAGAATATATTAGAATACAATTGTGTGATTCTTTTTGTAAACCATCCTCTGTATCTGGCACTGAAGAGGTAAGAAACTTGCCAAGGTATATATGATGTATTACAGTGGATTGAACATTAACTTTCATACTTTGTCTTTCATTCCTATGTTATCACTTTAGCGTGCCTCATGGCTATTTTGACACCTACTTCAAGTGCATTCTTAATATTTGCACAGAAATATAAGACAGCTTTCAGCAACTTTTTTTTTTTTGTAAAGGGACAGGTAGAAAACATTTTAAGCTTTGTAGGGCATAGTGTTTCTATTGCAACTATTCAAGGGCCATTGTCATCCCAAATCAGTCATAAGCAATATGAAAGTGAATAGATATGTTCAAAGGGAAAACAAAATATTTACAGGCAGTGGGTTGATCAGAAATGTCATATTAATACTATAGTTGCAAACTGAAGATCCCAGTTCATTATCTCTATTTTATTTCCCTTCTTGCATTCCAATTAATCACCTTATACTATAGTCACAAGGTTGCACTTATTCTTATCCCTGCTTTGTGCATATTTTCTTGCAGTTGAAGCATCTATCCTGCCAGGAGTAACTGTCTTAACACATTTCTGCTTAGATATCTCATTTATACTTCAAGATCAATACTTGCTTTTGTCGCACACAGATGTGCCTTTCTTCCTGTTATGTCTTTAAAAATGTATCCGCAGATTTCTTCAAGTATTCTCAGTTCATTCTCTGCATTTTAATTGTTCATCGACATGTATTTAGATAAGTGAATTCAGTTCAGATTATTCTTTCTCAAATTGACCAGCACCGTGTTTTGCATAGAGTGTTCAATATTAATTACTGAGTTAACAAATGCCTAAATAAAATGCTTATATTTGAAAGAGAAAGGAAAATATTTAAGGTAAAATGTCACTGGATCAATTTGACTTAAAAACTTCAACTAAATCATTAGTCGTCTAATCTTTATTTCCATATTAATTTTACAGAACCTACTTATATTGGAAACTTCTGAACTTAGCTGAGATTTCAGACAATTGATACCATATTTTTAAATAAGAAATTATTATAATTTATCTAAATTGATCCATCAGGTGTATACAATCAATTAATTTCCCTTGTTAAGCAAAATAAAAATTATGTAAATATGTAAACAGCTTTTAAAACAAATAGGGGTAATTGCTTTCTAAAGATATCTAAGTTATTAAAATTGTATTTTATTAGCATTTTGATATAATCATATATAACCGTATTCTTCTTTGGGAATATCTCACCAGCCCATAGACATTTACAAATTACCAAATAAATATTACTCTCTAAAATGTCTTATGTATATTCACCAACAAATTCGTTTTTCTTCTTCATTTTTAAGTCAATAAGAGAGATTCAGTTTTCAAATAAATAAAAAGAAAATAGGGGAAGTCAAGGATTCATAATACTTTGATGAGAAGATGAATCTCTACATCTTTCTTTCTTTTAAGAATTCTTACATTTGTCTTTCCTTTCCTTCATGGTTTTTGTTTCTAAAAATTATCTTGATTATAGGTGGCTCACACCTATAATCCCAGCACTTTGGGAGACTGAGGTGAGAGGATTGCCTGAGCCCATGGATTCGAGACCAGCCTCGGCAACTTGGTGAGATCTCATCTGCACAATAAATTAAAAAAATTAGCCCGGCATGGTGACATGTGCCTGTGGTTCCAGCTACTTGGAAGGCTGAGGTGGAAGGATCACCTCATCCCAGCAGGTTGAGGCTGCGATGGCCTGGAGTGTGCCACTGCACTCCAGCCTGGGTGACAGAGTGAGATTCCAACTAAAAAAAAAAAATGATCTCAGTTCTCAAACCACTCTACTATTATGAAAATACAATGACATTTACATGAAGCTTTGTTTTTGCCACTCTCATGGAAATGAGATATCTTTTTCTGTCTTGGGGTGTTTTAGCTTCTAAATGATTGTTGTGAGAAGTAGTCACTGAAAGCTGAAGGATGGATGGCAAGGTCAATTAGAGGCTGCAGTAGTGAGAATTAAATCTTTATTCTGGATCATAAATAACACCCTAAAATACCAGATAAGAATATAAAGCAAGACCCAGAAGGCAGAATTTTAAACACAAGCCAAGATGTCTTGGGTTATTTATGAGTCCTGAGTCTATAAAGTCAGTCCAGGTACAGTGGGCATTAGTTACCCATTTTTTAAAAAAAATATTTCTGCATGTGAGTAACCAAAACAAACTTGATAAAGTAGAGGCAGAAAAGAGAAATTATTTTAGAAATGTAAAATAAAACACCTTGAGTCCAATATGAGGATGGAAAGGACCGAAAATTAGAACTGAAAGTTGTCGAGATTTTTTGACTCTCTCTTTCTCTGCAGTCAATGACTCTTCCAGAACATGCCCTCCCTTGCTCTTTGTATACATAACAAGAAAAAGAAAGTGAATACATCTTTCCTTAAGAAACTATAACAAACACATATAGAATTTCCTCATCTTAACTCAAAATTTCTAAAAGTGAAATCTTATACACTTTTAAGAATTCTAAAACAAGACTATGAAGATTGGAATAAAAGTCAGTGCAAGAATGTTAATTATAACCCTGTTTAGAAGAGCAAAGAGCCAGAAAAGGCCAAGAATAAGGGTTTTTAAAAAATTATAGCACCTCTATAGAGTGCTGTTAGTTAAAATAATACTGACTACTCAATGGTGTATAAGTAGAACTTTTTTCCTGTAAGATAAATAAATAAATAAATGAAGTTTGAAGAATATTTACATGCTATGACTTTACACTAAAAAGGTCTTATTTATGCCTATAAATGTTCTGTCTCCCAGTTGTTGATTACAAATTCATATTTATCATCTTAGAAATGCAAATAAACACACCAGAGTATTCAAAAACCACAAAATGTATTACTCATTTAGTTGTTGATATAAGATTGTTTTAGGAACATGTATATATATATATATATATATATATATATATATATTCATTTTTTGGTTAAAATGAAAAGGTGAACACTACACCTGGTCTCTCTCTCTCTCTCTCTCTCTCTCTCTCTCTCTCTCTCTCAGTTAATTTTTTTTATTACTGAATTATACTGTTTCTACATCTACAATTTAATCAGAAAGAAATCTTTGCATTTACATCAAAGACACATTTACTCAAAAGGAATAAAACAGACACAGACATAAGACCAAGTACATGTTTTTTAAAAATGACTACATTTCCTACTTTGCTATTTTGGACCAGACTTTCAGAGAATTGATCTTACATACATGTTAAATCTGATTTATCTCCTCACATTTTAAAACATTAAGTGGAGCACCTCAAAATTTCTAATTATAAACAAAAGACTGAAAATAATATGGGAAACAAAGTTTAAAAACCGAGTGTACAGCTCTGCTATCACCTCATTGAGGAAAACTTGAGTAAAACATGCGCCCTCTGTGGCTCATCTCAAAGAAACACTTTTACTCAGAGATGCAAACATTTCTGGCCTGCAAGTAAGTTTCCCACTTGCCCTGCAGGGCCATGCCTACAAATGTTTCTGGTCTCAAATGCAATGGAAATGACGATGTCCACAAAATATCTAAAAGTTGAATACCAGAATAGGCCTAATTTGAATAAAAACTGTCTGCTGGTCTGTTCTAAACATATGTCTTTAGTTTCTTCCTTTTTAAAAGCTATCTTTTTACTTCAGATGATGTTTTAAAATAACTTACATTTTTAGTGTACTTTATGGTCAGTGACTCTAAAGTTGAAACTCAGATAAATCTAAAACTTTTGTTTTCCTTGATTCTATTGACATTTCAATCACCTACTCCTTTATGCAATGAAGTTATTTATGAGGTAAGTTTCAGCTAAAAAAAAACTACCACAGAGGTAACAATTTTAAGAGTACACAAAGTAATAATGCCCACCTCATATTCAGAGTTTACAATCTTAAGTATACAATTTTAAGTATCAACTACTGCTTATTAAGCAATTTAAGAGGAAATACTTTTAAATCAAATGATGCAGGGCAAAATAACTTGGCAAAGTTTGTTTTTGGTAACAGAAGACAATGCAATAATGAATCCAAATGGAATATAAGATTGGTGTTTAAAATGTTTAACTTCTAAACAAACACACACAGCTTATCTTAAAAATATTTTGGTAACAAACTGGATTGACAGAATAAATGTTCTGCTGTAAATTAAAAAGTACAAATTCCCAATTATAGCTTATAGCTAGCTAACACCTTTGTAAAACACATACAGCCAGCTAACAGTTCTCTGAAACATATTGCTTCAGCCAGACCTACAGGTGTTTAAATGAGTTTTGCTGAAGTAGGACTTTCATGATTCCAGAAGGCTTCTAAAGAAAAGTATGATAGGACTAAAACAATAATATCACTATTAATAAAAGTTACAGAAGAGATTATTGCTGTACTTTTCCTCATAAGCACCATCAAACTTTGCTGTAGTTGCAAAAAGTACAACTGAGTTTTGCTCTTAGCGAATTTCATCGTTTCACATGTCTGTAAAGTTTTTATTCATCAGAGAATTCTTAAAATCTTTTATGTAAGAATTGAAAGTATTTAACTATGTAGCTTCACACACTGCCACATGTTTTGTCCTTGTTTCCTAAATACACAAAAAACCACTTTTGTCTCCAAAAATGAAGATGTACACATTAAAAAAATGAAGCCTACAAAAAAGTTCCAGAGCAAAAAAAGATTATTCATATGGCACAAAGAGATCTCCTACGAGTCCAAAGTCCAAAAACATTTTCATGAAGTCCATATATATGTATTTTGTTTGCTTTTCAATGGAATAGTACATTTATTGAGGTGAAATCACATTATTTTTAGTTCTTAGAATCAACAATTGTACACAAATGTTTTTCAACACAGTTATTAAAAAAAGGAGACTAAGTTGAATGTGTCAAAGAGATGCCTTCAGTTGAGTTTACTTTAGTCGACAGGAAGAAAATTAGAGAAGGGATTTTCTTGGTTGGTTTCCATAACTTGATAGGCCAAAAACAAAAAAAACTGCCACAATAACAAACAGCAAAACTTTTATCCACACGGGAATGGAGCGTCCTTTTTTTGTCCTTTCTGACTTGACATCTTAAGGGAACATACTTAGGAATATATTTAGATGCCAAGGACTCCTCCATCCTGATCACTGAGCTGTGATGGCCTGCCTGCAACCCCTTTGATTGGCCTGCGGCAACTAGCACTAATTCCTGTGGATGTAGATGCTTCATAGGGAAACATTTCCTTAAGAATATGCCTTTCTACTCTTCTTTCCTCTGTTCTTTCTCCCACTTCAGCTCTCATGAATGGTTTCTTTGGTGTTCTTCTGGGTATGTCTGAGAATTCAGTGATTGGCAGAAAAGGAGCTGCATGCTTGAAATTTCCAGTCACCCCTATTGACAACTAAGGTGTCGTTGCAGCCTGCTTGGTCATGGTGGATGATTTTTTAGATATTTTTTATTGGATCTGATTGGCTAGAATCTTGTTGATAATGTTTGTATTATGTTCCTCGGGGATATGTGTCTGTAGTTCTCTTTCTTTCTTTGATTTTTACCAGGGTTTGTACCAGTGTGACGTTACCTTCATAAAATGATTTGGGGAGAGTTACAGTTTTCTCAATTGCTTAAAAAACTTTCAATAGGATTGGTATCAGCTCCTCCTTTTATAAGGGTACCTGATCTGACCAGGCAAAGTGAGGACCATAGGGAGGCTTAAACTTTTTCTGTATGATGTCCTTTTGTATACCTAAATCTGAATTGTACCCCACATCTTTAAAATAAAACATAGATTAAAAAAAAGAACTCTCCTTACTTGAAGATGACAAGAGGGTTAACATAGAAATCATTGAGAATGTACAAAACACTACTAGAACTAATAAGTGAATTCAGGAGATTTGCAAGATACAAGATAATAAAGAAAAAACCCTATTAAAAGGTGGGCAAAAGTTATGAATAGACACTTCTCAAAAGAAATCATATGGTTAGCTAGCAGATACATGAAAAAATGCTCAGCCTCACTAATCATCAAAGACATGCAAATTAAAACTACACTGAGAAACCTCCTAACTCCAATCATGGTGGCCATCCTCAATAACTCAGAAAACAACAAATACTGGAGAGGATGTGGGGAAAAGGGAATACTTCTACACTGTTTTTTTGGAGTGAAAACTCCCAAAACAACCTCTGTGGAAAGCAGTGTGATAAAACCGTGCTGCCCATCAAAAGTAGACTAGATTAAAAATGTGGTACATAAACATGATAGAATATTGTACAGTCATAAAGGACAAAATTATAAACTTAGCAGCAACTTGAATGGATGTAGAGTCTGTAATACTCAATGATCTATCACAGAAACAAAGAACTGAGTACCATATGTTCTCACTCATAAGCGGACCCTGAATAATCTTCATAATATTACAAGAAAGGGATTGACAGTAGTGGGAAACTGCAGGGAATCGGGGAGCATAACAATAAAAAGCTACTTGATCTCAAACCAGGTGAAGTGGGGACCAAAGTGAGGCCCAAACTTTACGTGTACAATGACTCTTTGTGTGCCTAACCCTGAATTGCACCCCACATCTTTAAAATAAAAATAAAGAATTCTGCTAGAAAGCTGCCTGGTCCAGGGCTTTTCTTTTCCTTTTTTTTTTTTTTTTTTTAAGGTAGTTTTCTTATGATGAAGTCAATTTTCTGGGGTGTATGGTCATTTAGAATATCAATTCTCTTGCTTCAAGGGGGTTGTGTGATATCAGAAAGTCCTCCATTCATTAGATTTTCGAGTTTGCCATACAGGTCTGCATAATAATATCTGATAATCTTTTGTATTACTTCGGTATTCAATTGTGACTTGATCTTTTTCATTTCTGATTGTGTTTATTTTGGCTTTTGCTCTCTTTTTCTTGGTCAGTCTGGCTAGGAGATCATCAATCTTTTTTATCCTTTCAAATCACCAGCTTTTTGTTTCATTGATTTTTTTTCTATGATAACTTTGTCTTCTTTGTCCCATAATTGAACTTGGGCTTTTCCTTTGGTGATCTGGATTCTTCTGCTAAAGTTAGGGTTTTGGTGGTTTTGTTATTCCAATGTCCTTAGGTGATTTGTTAGGCTGTTAACTTGTTAACTGTTTCTATTTTCTTGATGTGTATTCCTAGAGATATCAATTCCCCTCTTAGTATTGTTAGTATTGTTTTCATGATACTGTTTTCATGATACTTAGCAGGTTTTGATAAGATGTTTCTTCATTTTTTTTGTTTCCAGGAGACTTCTAATTTCTGTTTTGATTTCTGTAATGATCCATGAGTTGCTCTGTATCATGTAGTTTAGTGTCCATGTCTTTGTGGGTTTTGGAGGAATTTTGTTGGTGGTGGTTTTTATTTTAATTCCACTGTGTTCTGAGAAGGTGCATGCCAGTATTTCAATCTTATGAATTTTTTTTTTATGCTTGACTTATGGCTTAGTATGTGGTCGATCACAGAGTATATTCCATGTGGTGATGAGTAGAATGTATATTCCATGGTTGTTGGAAGGAGTATTCTGTAGGTATGTATTAAGTAAATTTGTTTAAGCATCATGTTGATGTTCCAGATCTCCTTGTTGAGGTTTTGTCATGATGATCTATCTTGGGTTGTTAGTTGGTTATCTAAGTCCCCAGCTATTATAGTGTTAGAGTCAATATCTTTTTTTAGTTTACTTATTAACTGTTTTACAAAAGCTGGTGCTCTACTGTTGGGTGAGTATGTTTAGGATGGATATTTCTGTTGGTGGAATGAATCTTTTATCATTATGTAGTGCCGTTTTGTATCTTTTTAAAATTTTTGATAGTTTAAGTGTTTTTATGTATATTATTAAGATCATGACTCCTGCCTTCTTTTGTGTTCCATGTGTCTAAAGTTTTGTTTTCCATCCACTAATTTGAGAGGACTTTGTGTTGGGATCTGCATCTTGGAAGCAGAAAATTGCTTAATCATACTTTTTTATCCAATTTTTCATTTTATGTCTTTTCAGTGGTGTATTTAGTACATTCACGTTCAGGGTGATTATTGAGATGTGAAAGTTTATTCCTGCCATGAGGCTTTTGTAAGGTTTATTGTTACTGTGATTGTTGTTTGTTTATTTACTTGTTGGTTTTCTTATGTTTTTGGGGTTGATATATGTGTGTATTTTCAATTTTTGTAGGCACAATGCAAGATGTGTTGATTTTCTGTTTTCCTGCATTCTTGGAAGATTGTGATTGTTCTTTTTTTTTTCTTTCTTTCTTCTGTGCTTAGTACCTTTTTAAGCACCTCTTGTAGAGCCAATCTGGAGCAGCATAAACTCTTTGCGACTGAATGCCTGTGAAGAATTTTAATTCTCCATCACTAATGAAGCTTAGCTTAGCTAGGTAAGAAATTTTTGGATGGAATTGTTTATCCTTGAGAACACTAAAGTTTGGATTCCAGTCTCTTCCAACCTGTAGTGTAGTGTTTCTCTAGATAAATCTACTGCCATTCTAATTGATCTTCCATAGTAGGTTGTCAGATCTTTCTCTCTCTCTGCCTTTAGGATATTTTATTTTATATCTATTTTTGCATAAGAAAATTATATGTGTCTGGGAGTTGGTCTTCTGATTGATGCCTTGCAGGAATTTTCTGAAATCTCTTATGTTTAGATGGTTACATTTCTAATAAAATGAGAAAAGTTTTCTTGGAGAGTCTCATGCAGTGTTTTTTCCAAGGTACTCTCTGTCTCCTTTTC
>NW_007146808.1:0-18922 GCF_000164805.1 Carlito syrichta
AAAAGTAGCTGCATGCTTGAAATTTCCAGTCACCCCTATTGACAACTAAGGTGTCATTGCAGCCTGCTTGGTCATGGTGGATGATTTTTTAGATATTTTTTATTGGATCTGATTGGCTAGAATCTTGTTGATAATGTCTGTATTATGTTCCTCGGGGATATGTGTCTGTAGTTCTCTTTCTTTCTTTGATTTTTACCAGGGTTTGTACCAATGTGACATTACCTTCATAAAATGATTTGGGGAGAGTTACATCTTTCTCAATTGCTTAAAAAACTTTCAATAGGATTGGTATCAGCTCCTCCTTTTATAAGGGTACCTGATCTGACCAGGCAAAGTGAGGACCATAGGGAGGCTTCAACTTTTTCTGTATGATGTCCTTTTGTATACCTAAATCTGAATTGTACCCCACATCTTTAAAATAAAACATAGATTAAAAAAAAGAACTCTCCTTACTTGAAGATGACAAGAGGGTTAACATAGAAATCATTGAGAATGTACAAAACACTACTAGAACTAATAAGTGAATTCAGGAGATTTGCAAGATACAAGATAATAAAGAAAAAACCCTATTAAAAGGTGGGCAAAAGTTATGAATAGACACTTCTCAAAAGAAATCATATGGTTAGCTAGCAGATACATGAAAAAATGCTCAGCCTCACTAATCATCAAAGACATGCAAATTAAAACTACACTGAGAAACCTCCTAACTCCAATCATGGTGGCCATCCTCAATAACTCAGAAAACAACAAATACTGGAGAGGATGTGGGGAAAAGGGAATACTTCTACACTGTTTTTTTGGAGTGAAAACTCCCAAAACAACCTCTGTGGAAAGCAGTGTGATAAAACCGTGCTGCCCATCAAAAGTAGACTAGATTAAAAATGTGGTACATAAACATGATAGAATATTGTACAGTCATAAAGGACAAAATTATAAACTTAGCAGCAACTTGAATGGATGTAGAGTCTGTAATACTCAATGATCTATCACAGAAACAAAGAACTGAGTACCATATGTTCTCACTCATAAGCGGACCCTGAATAATCTTCATAATATTACAAGAAAGGGATTGACAGTAGTGGGAAACTGCAGGGAATCGGGGAGCATAACAATAAAAAGCTACTTGATCTCAAACCAGGTGAAGTGGGGACCAAAGTGAGGCCCAAACTTTACGTGTACAATGACTCTTTGTGTGCCTAACCCTGAATTGCACCCCACATCTTTAAAATAAAAATAAAGAATTCTGCTAGAAAGCTGCCTGGTCCAGGGCTTTTCTTTTCCTTTTTTTTTTTTTTTTTTTAAGGTAGTTTTCTTATGATGAAGTCAATTTTCTGGGTTGTTATTGGTCCATTTAGAATATCAATTTCTTCTTGCTTCAAGGGGGTTGTGTGATATCAGAAAGTCCTCCATTCATTTAGATTTTCGAGTTTGCCATACAGGTCTGCATAATAATATCTGATAATCTTTTGTATTACTTCGGTATCAATTGTGACTTGATCTTTTTCATTTCTGATTGTGTTTATTTTGGCTTTTGCTCTCTTTTTCTTGGTCAGTCTGGCTAGGAGATCATCAATCTTTTTTATCCTTTCAAATCACCAGCTTTTTGTTTCATTGATTTTTTTCTATGATAACTTTGTCTTCTTTGTCCCATAATTGAACTTGGGCTTTTCCTTTGGTGATCTGGATTCTTCTGCTAAAGTTAGGGTTTTGGTGGTTTTGTTATTCCAATGTCCTTAGGTGATTTGTTAGGCTGTTAACTTGTTAACTGTTTCTATTTTCTTGATGTGTATTCCTAGAGATATGAATTCCCCTCTTAGTATTGTTAGTATTGTTTTCATGATACTGTTTTCATGATACTTAGCAGGTTTTGATAAGATGTTTCTTCATTTTCTTTGTTTCCAGGAGACTTCTAATTTCTGTTTTGATTTCTGTAATGATCCATGAGTTGCTCTGTATCATGTAGTTTAGTGTCCATGTCTTTGTGGGTTTTGGAGGAATTTTGTTGGTGGTGGTTTTTATTTTAATTCCACTGTGTTCTGAGAAGGTGCATGCCAGTATTTCAATCTTATGAATTTTTTTTTTATGCTTGACTTATGGCTTAGTATGTGGTCGATCACAGAGTATATTCCATGTGGTGATGAGTAGAATGTATATTCCATGGTTGTTGGAAGGAGTATTCTGTAGGTATGTATTAAGTAAATTTGTTTAAGCATCATGTTGATGTTCCAGATCTCCTTGTTGAGGTTTTGTCATGATGATCTATCTTGGGTTGTTAGTTGGTTATCTAAGTCCCCAGCTATTATAGTGTTAGAGTCAATATCTTTTTTTAGTTTACTTATTAACTGTTTTACAAAAGCTGGTGCTCCACTGTTGGGTGAGTATGTTTAGGATGGATATTTCTGTTGGTGGAATGAATCTTTTATCATTATGTAGTGCCGTTTTGTATCTTTTTAAAATTTTTGATAGTTTAAGTGTTTTTATGTATATTATTAAGATCATGACTCCTGCCTTCTTTTGTGTTCCATGTGTCTAAAGTTTTGTTTTCCATCCACTAATTTGAGAGGACTTTGTGTTGGGATCTGCATCTTGGAAGCAGAAAATTGCTTAATCATACTTTTTTATCCAATTTTTCATTTTATGTCTTTTCAGTGGTGTATTTAGTACATTCACGTTCAGGGTGATTATTGAGATGTGAAAGTTTATTCCTGCCATGAGGCTTTTGTAAGGTTTATTGTTACTGTGATTGTTGTTTGTTTATTTACTTGTTGGTTTTCTTATGTTTTTGGGGTTGATATATGTGTGTATTTTCAATTTTTGTAGGCACAATGCAAGATGTGTTGATTTTCTGTTTTCCTGCATTCTTGGAAGATTGTGATTGTTCTTTTTTTTTTCTTTCTTTCTTCTGTGCTTAGTACCTTTTTAAGCACCTCTTGTAGAGCCAATCTGGAGCAGCATAAACTCTTTGCGACTGAATGCCTGTGAAGAATTTTAATTCTCCATCACTAATGAAGCTTAGCTTAGCTAGGTAAGAAATTTTTGGATGGAATTGTTTATCCTTGAGAACACTAAAGTTTGGATTCCAGTCTCTTCCAACCTGTAGTGTAGTGTTTCTCTAGATAAATCTACTGCCATTCTAATTGATCTTCCATAGTAGGTTGTCAGATCTTTCTCTCTCTCTGCCTTTAGGATATTTTATTTTATATCTATTTTTGCATAAGAAAATTATATGTGTCTGGGAGTTGGTCTTCTGATTGATGCCTTGCAGGAATTTTCTGAAATCTCTTGTGTTTAGATGGTTACATTTCTAATAAAATGAGAAAAGTTTTCTTGGAGAGTCTCATGCAGTGTTTTTTCCAAGGTACTCTCTGTCTCCTTTTCTACCTCAGAAATGGCAGTCAGGCATAAATTTGTCCTTTTAGTATAATCTCACATCTCTTGGAGGCTTAATTCTGTCCTTTTAAGCTTCCTTCCTATGTTTTTAACTTTTGGGGTTAGTTCCATATTTTGGTCTTCAAGCTCTGATAGTCTTTCTTCTGTTCATTAATTCTGTGTTCCAAACTTGTCAGTTTGCTATTTATTTCATTTACCTTTTTTTTTTAGTTGGAGTCTCACTTTGTCACACAGATTGGAGTGCACTGGCTCAGACAACTTACTCATCTCATCATTTAACATATTGTTTATTGCCATCATCTCATTTATAAATTCTTTCATTCTTTCTTCTTGTCTTTGTATTTCCCTCATTTTTGTTCATCCTTTCTATCAATACCTTGATATCTGGATTTGTGGTTTGAGACCAGTCATTCTTGGGGATCTTCATTGTTTTAGTTTGAAGTCTACATTCTCAGGATCTATCTTTCCAGGGGTTTGAGGGGGTACTGGTGTTCTTCCATTAATTCTTCTTCATTTGTGATAGATTTGTTTTCCTCTTTGTCCCTTCTCTTTAATTCCATTGCTCATTGGTGAGGGGATAGTTTTCACTTCTTCTTGTTCAATCCCCTACTCTGCCTTAGGCAGATCCTCTTTATTTGTTCAATTTTGAAGCTGGGCTGGGGTGGGGGACTATGCTGTCTTTTTGCAGTTTTGAAATTTGATTAAGGTATAATAGGGGGAGCTATGGTTCAGAAGCTACCTGCAATCACGGTATCCACTAACTGGTGTGTGGACCCCCCAGAACCCACTTTCCATTATCTTATAATATTCCAATCCAGTTGAAGTTGCATGCATGCCCCCTGAAACTGAAATGAGACAATATACAAGAAAAAAAAGAGAAAGGAAGAAGGGAGATGAGAGGAAGATGAAAAGAAAGATGGAGAAGAAGGAAAACAGACAGTCATGCAAATGAACAAATAAACCAAACACCAAACAAAAATAAATAAACAAAAAATCAAAGAAACACTGTCCCTTAATATACCCATATTCAAAAATAAAGAGGGAGAAAAAGGGGCAAATCAAATCAGAAGACACACACAGGAAGATATGTATGGAGAGTGCAGGCAAAAAAAAGGAGCTTCTTCTTGTGGTTGTTTTTGAAACTTCAGGTTCCTTTCTTCCCCACCCCTGGTGTGTCCCCAACACTGACACTTTTGGTTCCCCATGTTTGGGAATAAGCTCCAGTCTCTAGACCCTCCCCTCTGCTTTCATTGCAGACTGGTCAGTCTATTCTCCATATAAGTCAGATGTTCCACAGACTGCTGGGACAGGGGGGTGAATCAGATCAGGACTCACACCAATTTTTCTGCTACTAGGTCTCCCACTCTGCACAAGTCTGTGTTTGGCTCAGTGTGGCAGGTGTGGCCCAGTGTGGCAGGTGTGTGTCTGGTATCATGCACTTGGAGAATCCTCTCTGGGCAAATGGCGGTTGCTCGCAGAGGGGTGTGGAAATCACCCCTCAGTCTCAGGATATAAGCTGCTTAGAATTGGGTGAGTGAGAGTGGTCTCTGCCTCATTCTGGGACAGTGGACATGATACTGCCCCATGTCTTATCTGCTGGAAGGGCTTAGCTCCAGATTTCATCCCTGCTCCCTCTATGGTCCCTGTTGCTGGTGTCTGACCTGTTACCACAAGAGGTGATGGGGGCCAGGTGCCGGGTGCTTAGATGCACCTGATCACTGCTGTCTTTTTCTGAGAGATACCCTGAGAATGGTAGATATTCCTACATATGCATGTGCTGAATTTGGATCAGGGGTAAACTGCAGCCACTTTTTCAGGGGATCCCCAGCTGCTTGATCCCACAAATCCCCTAGGTCAGACATTCACTCACCCACTTGCACACTCACACACACGAAGACAGACTCATCCTATATACACTCACCCATGCATAGACTCACATACTGTAACTGGTTTTATCACCATCTTCCTCCTCCCCTCTCTACTCTATATCTTAAAGTGTGTTTTCCAAACTGCCTCTTGCATAACATTACATAGCAAATTAAGAAGGTTAATGGCCCCACAAAGACATCTTTTGTGGATGCCAGACTTCAGGAATCTTGTAAGACATTTATCTGTCCTCTCTGAAGTCTGCCATACAGGACTCCATCTACGTATTAACAAACCTGGAACCTTCTTGTTCTTTGTCTCAGCAAAATGCCTTAATCTTACCTCCTAAAATGAACTATATATTACCAGCTGAGAAATCTTTGAACCCACCTGAATGGACAGACTGAGTGCAGGAATCCATTTTGTTTTGTTCCTAGATCCTAAAACAGTGATGAAAAAGTGTAAACTGTGCCCTAGAGGAATGCATTCCCTAGGTAAAGATTAACTTTGCTAACTTTGTCTTTCCAGTAACACAGATCCCTCAAGCATGACTGGTATTGACCTATTTTAATCTGAAAATAAACTTCTGGGTGTGGTGAGAACCCGTCAATCAGTGCCTTGTGACCAGAACCCCCTTTGGGTCTCCAAGCCATTTGCAAGTGGTCAACAAGGAGTCAAGGCAGTTACATCTACCTGACTACAACATCTCCAAGGGAAAGGATTTAAGTCAGGGCTCAGGTGGCTACAGTACTACACTCATCTTAGATAACTGGCCCTCCTCCTGACTGTGGGAAGTGAACTTTTCTTAAAATAAATCTTTTCTTCTTTCATGTCTTTATGTGTTGCAAATCTTTGCATTACTTGGATCTTTAGTTACCAGCGAGCACCTCCCGCATGCTGCACCAGGGGAGTTACATCCATCCACCCTAACTCTAATACCACATATGATCTATAAGCCCCAGCTTGGAATTGTCCTCCCTTTCCTGGCCAAACAAATGAGAATCTCACATCTTGATCTTTGATTTCTTGTAACTTCTTCCTTCCTAAAATTGCATATAAACAAACAATCATTCAACCATGGGTGGGTACATGTTATCAGGACCTCCTGAAGATGGGTGGGCCCAGGCTTGAGCCCTTAACTTTGGCTCAAGAATAAACCCTCTTAAATATTTTACAGAGTTATCATCTTTTCGTCAACAGCCAGAAAGCTCCAAACTTGTTTAGGTCTACATAGCTCACTGCAAGTATGCTCAAACAAAAAATTTTCACTCTAGAAATTTCAAATTCACATTCATTTTATTCAAATTCACCTCAAGGAGGTAAAAATTTAGCTTGGATATTTCAACCATGTATGTCTGTTGGAAAAGGTGGGAGGGTATTGAGGCAAAAGCAGAAGCCTACACAAAGTTCCAGAGATGAGGAGAAAGGTACTTCTATTTGTTTTGTTGTTGTTGTAGTTTTTTAAATAACTGATACTTAAACTCAAATACAAAAAGTCATGAGTCCTATGGGCTGTGTGTAGTGACCTCCTTCTGGCAGCTACAGTATGAACATGAGGGGGAAAGAGGAGTAACTTTACAGTGGAGAAAGATGACAAACACTGCAGGTAAGGCAATTCAAGTAAACACCAATGTGATAAGTTATTTTGATGGCATGGGTTCTTATTAGTATGTGATGGCAACTGCATTTCAGAGAACCTAAAGGAAAAAAACAACTTTGGATATGAGGCACACAACATAAACTGAGGCATTCACACAATACGATTGTCTACCTTCTTGAATTAAGCCACGAAGGATGTGCTGCCATCTTTATTCTTCTAGAGCTTTCATTTCTTTCTGTTATTGTTTTTTGGGGTTTTTTTTAGTTGGAATCTCACTCTGTCACCCAGGCTGGAGTGCAGAGGCATGTTCGTGGTCACTGCAGCCTCGGCCTGCTGGGCTCAGGCTATCTTTCTGCCTCAGCCTTCCAAGTCACTGGAATTTCAGGTGTGTGCCATCACACCCAGCTAATTCTTTGATTTATTGTATTATATGAGGTCTTGCCAAATTGCCTGATCTCAAACCCCTGAGCTCAGGCAGTCCTCTTGCTTCCACCTCCCAAAGGGCTGGTACTATAGGTTTGAGCCACCATTCCCAGCCAGAACTTTCATTTCTAGTGTGAGAGTAGTACAATCAACAATTAAGCCAATGAATGTAGAATACAATTCTACACTCTGATTATTCCTATGAATTATTCCTGCACCTAAGCATTATAGAATAGAGACCTAATGGTTGTTCCTTTCTTGTACCTCACCCCACTGGCAAGTCACCCCTTTTCTAAACTCAGTACTCACTTGTCAATATTGACAGCTTGGGATGCTTCCAGTAAGCCAATGTTTTAAATGTTTGCACATACTGCAACAGTTCCAGGTTGTTGTAAAGTGGTTCCCACCTGCCTTTGGGGATGTGTGCACATGTGTTTTTATATGGGGGTTCAGTAGGTGGCAGCTGAGACTCTAGCATTCATTTCAGTTTGTGAAAATACATAGAGTAAAAAATTGTGAAAAGTTTTGAATTTAAAAGTGAATGTTCCCCTCTACCTATATAAAGAAAAAAAGTGTGAGTTTTTAATTAATTTTTATCAGTTCTCTGACAAATGTTCCAAATGCATTTTACTCTGAAATATATTTCAGAAGCATAGACATATAAATTCTTAAACAACATTTTCCTTTTTGTTACTATTGTCTTGTAGATGGATAGTCTTTCTTGTCACCTAAGAAGGCAGATTCTGGAAGATCATGGATGAAGAATGAGGGAATAATGAGAAGCTATCCAAATAATCAAAATAGGAAAATCACCCACAGCTTCCAGTTCGTCAGGAGATATCACCACCACAAAATCTTCATGTTTGTTGTTAAGGTGTTTGAGTATATTGATGTTGATAACTGTAAAATTTTGTTTTCATTTATTTCAAACTTATGGTTTTGACACTTAGATTCAAATAATCAACTTTTGTTCCTACCTAAAACTTTTGTGTTTTAAAACTTAGTTTCAGGTAATCAGCAATAAATAACAATTTTGTTAGAATTAGATATAATTTCAAAAAATTATTGGAGAGTTTCTTGAATTTCTTTCATGATTATTTTTTCATTTAATATTGTGTTACAAAAGCAGAAGTCATTGCACTTGTAGATTTCAAACTTTACTCTACGGCTACAATAATCAAAACAGCCTGGTGTTGGTACAAGAACAGGCATATGGACCAGCAGAACAGGATAGAGATTGCAGAAGCAAAAACCAAAATTTCTCAACCAGCTCATCCTCAACAAAGTCTCCCACAACAACTAGTGGGGAGAAGAGAACCTATTTAGGAAATGGTGCTGAGAAAACTGGCAGAAGACTGAAATAGGAGCCCTACTTATCACCACACACAAAAATTAACTCTAAATGGATCAAAGACCTAAACATAAAACCTCAAACTGTAAGAATCTTAGAAAACACAGGAGACAATCTTATGGAAGCTGGAACTGGCAACCAGTTCCTGATCAAAACTCCAAGCATCCATGCCATAAGAGATAAAATAGACCAGTGGGACCTCATCAAACTGACAAGCTTCTGCAAAGCCAAAGAAACCATCAAGAGAGTGGGGAGACAGCCCACAGAATGGGAAAAAATATTTGCTAACTAAGTATCTGACAAATTGCTAATATCCAAGATATACATGGAACTCAAATGTGCCAAATGGACAAAAAACCAAACAGTCCCATTAAAATTGGGTAAAATGCATGAACAGACACTTCTCAGAAGAAGATATAAGGGCAGCCAACAGACACACAAAAAAGTACTCAGCCTCACTAATCATCAGAGAGATGTAAATCAAAACCACATTTAGATACCACATAATCATAGGAAGAATGGTCATTACTAATAAAACAAACAACAACAGATGCTGGCAAGGATGTGGAGAAAAAGGAATGCTTCTACACTGCTGGTGGGAATGCAATCTAGTATAACCTCTTTCGAAAACAGTGTAGTGATTTCTGAAAGAACTAGAAATTGACCTTCCATGTGACCCAGCCAAACCCCTACTGGGAATATACCTGGAGGAATTAAAATCATTCTAGAGAAAAGTTACCTGCATATGCATGTTTACTGCAGCAATATTCACAATAGCAAAAACATGGAACCAAACATGCTGCCCATCAAAACTGGACAGGTTAAAAAAAATGTGGTACATATACACAACAGAATATCATGCGTTATTCCATTTGTGAAAATGGAGAAGCCAGGTTCAGTGGCTCAGCCTGTAATCCCAACCGTTTGGGAGACTTAGGCAAGTGCCGTGCCAGAGACCATGGGTTTGAGACCAACCCAGGTAACTTGGTGAGACCTCATCTCTACAATAAATAAATAAAAAATTAGCTGGGCATGGTAGCTTGCCTGTAGTTCCAGTCCTCAGGAAGGCTGAGGTGGAAAGATCACCTAAGCCCAGCAGGTCAAAACAGGGATAGCCGTGAGTATGCCACTTAACTCTAGCCTGGGCAATATAGTGAGACTCCAACACAAAAAAAGAAAAAGAAAAAAGAAGGAGAAACATGTGTTCTTCACAGCAACTTGGATGAATGTAGAGTCTACCATACTCAGTGATCTATCACAGAAACAAAAAACAGAGAACCACATGTTCTCACTCATAAGCAGACCCTGAACATTTACCATAATACTATAAGAAAGAGATTGGAAGTAGCAGGATACTGCTGGGGTTAGAGTTGGGAGTGGGGCACAACATTAATAAGGATACCCGATCTCAAACTAGGCAAAGTGGAGACCAAAGAGAGGCCCAAACTTTAGCTGTATGATTACCACTTGTATATCTAACCCTAAATTGTACCTCACATCTTTAAAATAAAAAATATTGTGTTACAGTTCTTTTTACAATTTTTGTGTTGAACCAACATAAAGTGAATTAAAATAGAATAAAATGAATTGTGTGAATTTGTATTTGGATTTTAATTGATTTTAGGTGTCACGTTTTGCTGTTTAAATTTGTTTTACTTTTTTGTTTTGTGTGGTTTTGTGTTGGAGTCTCACTCTGTCACCCAGGCTGGAGTGCAGTGACCTAGGTCATTGGCTCACCACAACCTTAACTTCCCTGGCTCAGGCATTCATTCTGCCTCAGACTCTTTAGTAGCTGGAACTACAGGTAAAATACCTGGTATATTTTTTTGATTTTTTTGTAGAGATAAGTTCTTGCTATGTTTCCTAGGCTGGTCTTGAACTCCTGTGATCAAGAAATCCTCCAGCCTTATCATCCAAAATTGCTAGATTATAGGTGTGAGCCATGACACCTTGCTGGTTTTGCTTTGTTTTTTAAGTTTATGAAGTCAAAGTTAATACTAAAGAGATTGAAGTTTTGCAGAGTCATTATACACTTTTGGACTTCATTGAGACCATAGAGCTTCTGTAGTCTTTTAGATGAAAGAGAATTCCATAAAAAGCACTGCTGCATCTTTGCAAGCTCTTGATTGCATAATTTCAGCCATAATTAAAGCAAAAAATATTGTCTAAAGGTGACTGAGTATAAGTAAACATCTTTATGAGGAAATTCTTGTGAATGCTAAATCCTCAATTTCAGGGCAACATTGGTTCAATGACTGAAAGAGCAATAAAATAAGATAAAAAATCACATTATATTTTGAAATATTTTGGAAAGTATGGGCTTAATAAGTATTCAGTTATTTTGATAAACTACCTTGATGAGTTAGAATGAAAATGAAAGAGACTTGTGAATATAGCTGTTCCAATATGGTTTTATACAAGAATCATACTCTTACTCATCCAACTTAATTTCAGTAGCAGAAAAAAAAATTGAGCAGGCATCTGAGTGATGTCTTATCAGCACCCACTTCTATCACTCTTTTTCTGAGAACTTCTACCTTCTTATTCTTCCTTATTAACTTAGAGGCCACCCTTTTGGTAAAACCTGGACCAAGTGATCAGGAATAATTGTCTGACTCTTACTAAAGCAATTCATCTTTTAACTTTTTAAAGTAGAAAATAAGAAAACAAGTTGCTTTCTTTGTGGCATGTGAATCTTGACTGGAAAAAAATCAGAGATACAGATTTTCTGAGAAGTAAAAAAAAAAAAAGAAAAGAAAAGAACCTGTTAGTAATAAGAATGATTTTATTTTTTTTGAGTCAGACTCTCACTCTGTCACCCAGGCTGGAGGGCACTGGCACGCTCCTGTCCACCGCAGCCTCGACCTGCTGGGCTCAGGTGATCCTTCTACCTCAGGCTTCCAAGTAGCTGGAACTACAGGCACCCGCCACCATGCCTGGCTAATTTTTTATTTATTTATTGTAGAGATGAGGTCTCCACAGGGCTGGTCTCGAACCCATAAGCTCAGCCAATTCTCTCACCTTGGCCTCCCAAAGTGTTAGGGTTATAGGCATGAGACACCCGCCTGGCCAGTAAGAATAATTTAATGCAAAAATGAAGAGAGCTGAAAATATGAAAAGAGAGAGAGAATAGGCTGGCACCCTTGAATTTCTGCTCCTAGATACTATCAGGACCTTACCACATTTTTACCCTCCTAGCAATTTTGTGGTTTAACATTTCCTTGTTCAGTGACACAACAGATATCTTTAAATTTTTATTTTATTTTATGTCTAACCCCCCACAGATACCAAGGGATATAATGGATAATTTTATATAATATTGTTTGAATGTTCTTCCTATTCAACAATGCCCTGTTCTTCCTTTCCTCTTATTATTCATATCTAATGTATTTGAAGTACCTCTGTTGGGTTGTACAGATTAAAAAGTTTTTTTTGCAGATCTTAAAGTCTAATTGAAAATAAACAAATATGCAAAAAGACTAATTCAGGGTATCTTTGGAAAATGCATGGAATGAAAACCAGTACACTCTGGGAGAAAGTATTGTAGATATTTTGGTGCAGACTACTTAAAGGTTACATTAGTATTCTTGAGGCAACTGACAAATGTTTGTTTGTTTTTGTAAATAAACACACTATCTGTGTTTGTTTCTTACCTTCCTTCCTCCCTCTCTCTGTGGTTCACTCCTTTCCTTCTTTTCTCCTTATTTCCTCCCTCCCTTCCTGAAAAACCCAGCATAAAAGATTTCCTTAGAAGAGCTGAGTAAGATAGATCTCTACATAAAGAAGGGAAGACAGTACCTTGGGCAAGGTTTGCAGCTTCAGTAGAGAGAGGATGAACTCTTCATGGGGCCACTGATAAGCATGTCAACTTGATATGGGAAGTGAAAGCCTAAATGTGGTGAGGTGGCTGCCTTAGAAGAAGATGTCTCTGATACCCAGAGTGGGGTCAGAGCCAAGCAGAAAAAGGAGAGCATTTGAACAGGCTGTCACCAGGTGAGTGAATCAGAACAAGATGAAGAATAGTCATGCAAGTTGTAAGTGCAAGTCCGGGCAGAGGTTGTAGCAGTGATGGGAGATTTGGCTGTACTAGAAAGAAGGTAATTGCTGATAAAGACACACACACACACACACACACACACACACACATGCATATATAAACATACACACACAGAAGAGAAGAAAAATACAAATGTGGAAAGAGGAAAAAAACTAGAAGAAAGCTAGGAACTAGAATTAACTAATTATTTGATTTTGAGATTTAAATTAGAAATATCAGTGAATTCACGGATTTCAAGAGATAAATGGATATAAATATAAAAGATATAGGTGTTCCTATGTGTTTACATACACAGATATTCTCCAGCTCTGTTCTCTCATTTTTTATTTTTATCTGTTTGTTTATTGTTTGTTTGGGTCTGAGTCTCACTCTGTCACTCAAGCTGGAGTGCAGTGGCACACTCAGGACCACTGTATTCTCAACCTGCTGAGCTCAGACGATCCTTCCACCTCAGTTTTAAAAGTAACTGGAACTACAGGTGTATGCCACTATGCCCAGCTATTTATTTATTTATTTATTGTGGAGATGAGGTCTTACCAAGTTGCCCAGGTTGGTCTCCAATGCCTGGGCTCAAGCAGTCCTCTCACCTCCACCTCCCAATATGCTGGGATTACAGGAATGAGCCACCATACCGGGCCTCCAAGTCTATTCTCTAAGAAATCCCAGGAAGAAATCCCAGCAATGATTATACCAAGCAAATAAATATTTGTTTCTAAATAATATTCTCCATTAAAAGCACTAAGAAAACCAAGAATACATGGGTAATTTCAAGACAGAAACAGGGAAAATATATAATTGACCTAGAATATTATTGAGGGTCTCTTACTGACCAAATCAAAAGTAAGTTAAACAGCAAATTAAATAGTGATAGCAATAAATTAAGAGCTGTTGAAAAAAATAGAAAACCATGAGTTCGTACTGGTTTAAAAAATAAAGGAATAAATTAATGGGTGAAGATTAACTCTTCCCTATTCTATAATTCCAACTACTAAGTACATAAGAAATGGCAAAATTAGAATAATCACCATTAAGAAATCATTATGGCAAAATTAATTCAATTAACAAGAATATATGGATGCTATGTCTAGTGGGTGGAAGTTTAATCAGTATAGGACATTTACATAGTTTTAAAGTACATACCCACACAATATTTATGAAAAATTTACATAAAGTAAAGGATGCTTGAAGACCCTATGTTAGCATAGGAGATGAATGTCTATAAGCAATAGGACATATTGGAATTATTTACTACCTGATACATTGCAATGAAAGTGACAAAATATCATTTTGTGATCTTGGCAAATGTAAATACCTTGAATAAAATCATGAAAAAAAATTAAAACATGTTCTACGAAACAAATAACTTGTGATCTTAAAAAGTACAAAGGTCATGAAAGTTGGAAATCACAATGAAGAATGAAGTCAAAGATAGAAATGAAAGAGATGCAATTATTAAATGCAGCATGTGTACCTTATTGATCTTTTCACTATAAACACATTATTGACAAAATTCAGGAAGCTTAAACAGTCTATTACTATGTTAATAATAACGTACGAAGGGAAGTCCAAAAAATCCAGAATTCATTTATAAAAAAATATACATACAAATAATACAAGAAACAAAAGAATAAACAAATACAATAAATAAATAAAACAATAAATACAATACAAAATTACAAATTCTTATTCGTTTAAACTTCAGCCACCTTCAAAGTACTCTCTGATGCAAAAACCCATTGAGATGATTTTTCCACTGCTCAAAAGTTTTTTAACTCATCCATTTTGATTCATGTTAGTACTTCTGCCTATTTTTGCTTTACCTCTTCCACAATGGCAACACATTTCCCTTTGAGGACTTTTTTCATTGAGGGAAACAAACAAAAAAAGCTGCTCAGGGTGAATAGGGAGGATGGGACATGGGAGTCATGCTGTCAAAAACTGCTAAACACTCAGCGTGGTGTGGGCTGGTGTGTTGTCATGGTGGAAGAACAAATCACCTGTTTGACACAACTTGGGAAAAGTTTCTTTTGTGAATCATTATGCAAACTTCTCAAAACTTCCAGATAAAAATTTTGGTTGACCTTTTGATCTGTAGCAGCAAATTCCAAGTGTACTATAGGGGATCTGACTTCCAAAAGATAATTCCAGGGTTTTTTGGGGTCCCTGCTTGTATCAGTGTCAATTTCCTGGTTTTTTTCTTGTTATACAAGAGAATGGACCGGCTTGTGGAAATTTCACACTGAAGTTTTCAAAGATGGTGAAACATGATATCATGGTAGCCTTCCAAATTTAAATACAAAAAGTTGAAATATTCTTACAAATTTTCCAAGCATTAAATAATTTCAAATGAAAGGACATAAAAGCAATGCAAGAAATAATTGGTTTCCTAAATAAACATAGTAAACTTCATTTTTTCCAACTACTGAACAAGGTGAAGTAACAGGCACCAAGTTAACTCACCTGACTCAAACAATCATAAAACCAGATAAAATGTATGAAATTGTAGTACCTAAGATATTTGGACACTGACAGATGATACATATTGATTCCTAAGAAGTGAAGACAAATGAGGTCAGCATTTTGATTGCCCTCGTTCACAGTCTTAAAATTTCCAAGTCAAGCTCAGAGTACTTTTGAGGTAATGGAAAGAACCATCCAAAAGGATTTGGGAATCTATGCACAGGCCCCGTAAAGAGCCAGGAATAATGTCTGTTTACAACAACCAGGATTAATTTAGGGACATCAGACAGACTGCCAAAAATGGTCTTGTTTCAATTGAAGAAACACTAATCCTACACTAATTTCAACTGTGATTTTGACTAACAAAGTTTAAGGAAAAGAACCAAAAGGTTCCAACTATAGCCAGGCTTGATGACTCATGCCTGTAATCCCAGTACTTTGGGAGGTGGAGACAAGATAATTGCTTGAGCCCAGGGGTTTGAGACCAACTTGAATAAATGGGTGAGATCTCGTCTCTACAATAAATCAAAAAATTAACCAGGCGTGGTGGTACACACCCCTGTTTCCACCTGCCTGGAAGCCTGAAGCAGAAGGATCATCTAAGCCCAGCAGGTCGAGGCTGCAGTGGCCATGAGCGTGCTACCGCACTCCAGCCTGGGCGACAAAGTGAGACTCCTATTCAAAAATAAATAAATAAATAAATAAACCCAACTGTTTCCAAAAAAATTGTCTGCATCTATTAACAAAACTCAACATATTTATAGCAACATAAAAATAATCGTCATGCAAAAATTAATAGCCACAATGTTTAACTTTTAGTCAAAAATGATATCACATGTAAGGTTTCAGAAAGAAATCTATAATGACAAAAATGATTATATCAGAACTATCTAGTTCTTTGTTTATTAAATCTGTCATCAGTATTATACCTGGATAGTCCTAATATAATCTATTCTTTTTTCTTTCCTTCTGATGGGAATGGAATATTATCACATGTACCAATCAGATATTTGACCTTCTTTTGTTTCATATTTAACATTTTTAATCGTATTTTCAAATTTCATTCCTTAAACTTATTTTTTCTTTTGACAACATACTGTTGAATTCCTTTGTCTTTTACTTCATGAATTTGTTTCATCTATATTTACTATAAGTACTGGTATATTGGAACTTATTTTGAACATCATTTTTGTATCTGCTTCTTTCTTGTTTGTCTGTTGGTTGGCTGTAGTTTTGTCTTAAAAATCTACAATATTTTTCTTTTGGTTATCACTCTTTATTATTTGTGCATATATATAATTTAATGCTTATATTCATACTTCTGATTTTTATACTTACCAGTATCTACATTGTGCAATAATATAGTTACTAAAAGAAGGTACTTTTTATCCATAAGTACCACTCTGACACTATCCAAATTTTCTGATTTTCAAAAGCAAATATTCTTGTAATTAAAAGAATATTATGTTATCCTTATTTGGCAGTATCAAGGAATAGCTACTTATTTAGGATTGAAGCTTTAAGTTTCATTGGCTTATAAATACTCTCATTCCGCTTGATATTTTGAGTACAAAATTTCCCCATTTTATAGCATTCATCTTTTATCCAAAATCTTGTAACTTTTAGTAAGTATCTATTCTATATGAATGTTTTATTTTAAAATGTCTATCTGAGCCGGGCTTTGTGGCTCAGCCTGTAATCCCAGTGCTTTGGGAGGCTTAGGTGAATGGATTGCCCGAGCCCGTGGGTTCGAGACCCGCCTGGGCAGGTGAGACATCATCTGTACAATAAATTAAAAAATTAGCCAGGCGTGGTAGCGCATGCCTGTAGTTCCAGCTACTGGAAGGCTGAGGCGGAAGGATCATGGGAACCCAGCAGGTCGAGGCTGTGGTGGCCAGGAGTGGCCACTGCACTCCAGTCTGGACAACTGAGTGAGACTCCAACTCAAAAAAAAAAAAAGTCTATCTGGAAGAGATTCAATTAATGTACTGAATTCACCTAGCAACATGTGATTTTTGCACCATATGTCATTTTCCTGAAGACAGCACAGTGAAAAGAAAACTCCATTAAAAATTAGTTTGGCAATTTCTTTATAGATATACAAATATGTCTCTTGCCTTTCGCCTTGGGATAGATAGGGTACCAAGCAGGGATATGAATTCAAATAATTTAACCAAATTCAGAAAATTATCTTAAACTTTGTACCAATTTCCTAGGGCTGCCATGACAGTTTACTGCATAACAACATAATTGTATTGTCTCACAGTTCTGGAGCTTAGAAATTCAAGATCAAATTGTATTCAGGGTCATGTTCCCTCTGAAGACTCTAAGGAAATATCTAGTTTTGCCTCTTCCTAGCTTTTGGTGGATCCTAGGAATCCTTCCATTCCAGGGGTTGCAGCTGTAACATCCCAATCTCTCCCTTTATCTTCACATGACCTCTTATCTCTGTGTTTCTATCTCTGAATAATCTTTTCATTTGTAAAGATACTGTCATTGAATTTAGGATTACCAGTCTGATAACTTGCTATGTAAGTGCATTTGCAATGACTCCGTTTCCAAATAAAATTATGCTCTGAAGTTCTGGGTGGACAGGAATTTTGGAGGATACTACACAAACAATTGTAATCTCTATCTATAAAGCAGAATAAAATATAAGAAATGTATGTTTTTTTCCCTGGCAATAATTATCCCTCATCAGATCTTTGTTCCCAAGTCTCTATTTAGTCATTAAACTAGAAAACATGTGGGACTCTACTGCTCTCATTTCTCAAATACTTGTACATTGTCTTCTAGAGATGATATGATCTATCACCAGTAAAATGTAATATTTCCAACCCCTCTCTGAGTGTTGCTTTCACCTTCTTTTTCTATCTCAAACCTAGCAGCCTGTTCCAGTGAGGATTATTCCAGAATTTCTTCTACTGAACTTGAGATAGGTGTTTTTTTAAATCATCATTTAAATTTCCTCTATGTTAAAAAAAAATACCATTTTCTTAATGAGACACAACTTAAAATTAAACCATTGATGCATACCATAATTCTGTGGTTATCCAATAACCTCCAGGTTACTCCTCCTCCTTTCTAATATATGTATTACTCAGTTCACTATTGCGCTCTCCAGCACAATTTGCATTGTGATTTTAGTGACTAAATGTTTCAACTGTATTCCTCACCTACACTCTCATTCAGTTCTTTAGTTTTACCAAGGCTAATAGTATTTACCTTCACCTCTTGTCAACCACCAACTCCCACATGAGACATTACTATTGCCCATGAAAATCTTCTTTAAGCACCCACTCTCAAATAATCATCCCCCATTTCTCCAGTTTATTATTCAGTTACTTCCCAGAAGAAAAATTACTTCTCCATTTGTACTGAACTACTTTTATGAGAATATAGACTTGCTGTTAATATATCTCATCTATAGAAGAAACACACTCAATTGCCACATCCACCTCCAGCTCCTGTCTACCAAGCTCATGTTCTCATCCAACTTATTGAAATCGCTGCTCAATTGTTCTCTACAATCAACCATATTATGCTTTCATTCCTATAACTCAGTGGTGTGTGAAGAAGGTGGGACTCTTATTATCACAGCCAAGACTTTTCTTCTGGGACATCTCAGTAGTATTTGCCCATAATCATGCCTTCCCTCTGTGAATATATGTTACACTCAGTGTTCTGGACACTTCACTCTCCTGCCTGTTCTCCTAATTCATTATCAACACTTCCTCAATATCATTTGATGAATGATCAACATTAAGTGGTACCA
>NW_007146809.1:0-1238 GCF_000164805.1 Carlito syrichta
TAGTCTGTTGTTCATTTCCATCACAGTATTCTTTACTGCTGTCATTTCTGACAACAACTCAGTTCCTATTTTCCTCTTGTCTCTCCTCAATTTTTTTAATTCTCTCCATTAATGTCTTGATGTCTGGGTTTGTTGCATGTAGCCAGTCATTCTGGGGACTCTTCATTGTCTGTGTTCCAGAATCTGTTTTCTCATTGTCTGATCTCCCAGGGGTCTGTGTAAGACCTATATTCTTCTTTTGGTTTTTTCTTCATTTGTGCGGTTTTTCCCCCCTCCTTACTTTTTCCTTCCCTCCACGTCACCGTCTTCTTTAATTCTGTTATTCAGGGGTAAAGGGATTGGTTTTACTTCTGTTTGTTCAATCTCCTATTCTTTATGTACGTCCTCTTACTTTGTTCAATTCTGAAGTTGCACTGTAGGTTGGAGGTGGTCCTTTTTGCAGTTTTGAGATGTACTTAAGGGGAGAGCTGTGATTCAAAATCTGTCTGCAGGTCCTGGTATTCGCTGACAGGCGTGTGGATAATGTGGAACCCACTTCCCACTGCCCTGGAATCTTTCCAGGGCAGTGGGGCTGTAGGTTTACTCCCTGAAATAAAATGTGGTTAGCAGAGGGGAAAGAATGGAGCAGATAGTGGGTTGAAAAGGGGAGTGGAGAGATAGAGGAGTAAAGGGGGAAACAAACGAGTGTGCCAACAAATAGAGAGAGAGGCCTATACTGAAACAGATAAAAACAATAGACCACCACTACAGTCGAACCAACTCTCATACAAACAAAAATAAAACATATAGTGATGCTAGCATACCAGCTATCCAACCATCTTATTAGTGTGCTGTTCCTCTATACAAAGACCTGGTTCACAGACAGAATAAAAGAGAAGAAAAGGAAAGGGAACAATACAGTAGGAATAGAATTAAGTCATTAAACTAATAGAATCAATGAAGCACACTTTGAGACATTTCGTTTAAGTCCAATGTCCTTTCAGGTCTGATTTCTCGTTTTTTTTTTTTTTTTTCAAGCTGGTAAATTAGTTTGCAGTTAGGGTCAGTTCCCCTGATCTGCTGTGAAGGACAGTTCAGAATAACCTCGGTTCAGAAGTTTAGTCTATGTCTTTATGAAGCTTGTCTCTCCCGTTTCGGTGTTGTTACCTTGAATCGCCAGCAGGTGGTGCTATCTCATCTGCTCGCCCCAGAGGGGGGGGGGCCGGACAGGAACAAGATGGCTGCCTGCCTCCGAGCGA
>NW_007146810.1:0-915 GCF_000164805.1 Carlito syrichta
TCGCTGACAGGCGTGTGGATAATGTGGAACCCACTTCCACTGCCCTGGAATCTTTCAGGGCAGTGGGCTGTAGGTTTACTCCTGAAATAAAATGTGGTTAGCAGAGGGGAAAGAATGGAGCAGATAGTGGGTTGAAAAGGGGAGTGGAGAGATAGAGGAGTAAAGGGGGAAACAAACGAGTGTGCCAACAAATAGAGAGAGAGGCCTATACTGAAACAGATAAAAACAATAGACCACCGCTACAGTCGAACCAACTCTCATACAAACAAAAATAAAACATATAGTGATGCTAGCATACCAGCTATCCAACCATCTTATTAGTGTGCTGTTCCTCTATACAAAGACCTGGTTCACAGACAGAATAAAAGAGAAGAAAAGGAAAGGGAACAATACAGTAGGAATAGAATTAAGTCATTAAACTAATAGAATCAATGAAGCACACTCTGAGACATTTCGTTTAAGTCCAATGTCCTTTCAGGTCTGATTTCTCGTTTTTTTTTTTTTTTTCAAGCTGGTAAATTAGTTTGCAGTTAGGGTCAGTTCCCCTGATCTGCTGTGAAGGACAGTTCAGAATAACCTCGGTTCAGAAGTTTAGTCTATGTCTTTATGAAGCTTGTCTCTCCCGTTTCGGTGTTGTTACCTTGAATCGCCAGCAGGTGGTGCTATCTCATCTGCTCGCCCCAGAGGGGGTGGGGCCGGACAGGAACAAGATGGCTGCCTGCCTCCGAGCAGGCAACAGGAGCCCTGCGCCGGGTGGGCAGGACAGTCTCCGTCGCAGGAGCGGTGGCAGTGATCCCAGCAGATCTTCCCTGAAGCGGTTTGATGTGGATCTCCTCCGGCCGGGTTGTGATGAGCTACCCGTGCCAGAGGCCGCGGCGGGCGCGGCGGCGGCAACGGCAGCGGCGGCGGCGGCGG
>NW_007146811.1:0-602 GCF_000164805.1 Carlito syrichta
CCTGACTAGTTAAGGCAGTTTGCCCATTGCATCATTCGCTGGCCGACTAGTTAAGTTGGCTCACAAGTCGGCTCACTCACCTGCCTACAAGTTCAGTCCTCCTGACCAGTTGGCTCACTCACCAGCCAACTAAAATCAGCTGAAAAGTCAGCTCACTCGCTGACTGACTTGTTAAATCAGCTGACCAATCAGCTCACTTACCAGCTGACTAGTTAAGTCAGCTGAACTGTCGGCTCACTCGTGGAAGAAAGAGTAAAGTCAGCTCACCTCTTGGCTCACTTGTCAGATGACTAGTTAAGTCAGCTAATCGGTCTGCTTCCTAGCCAGCCCACTAGTAAAGTCATCTAACCAATTGGCCGACTAGTAGGCTAACTTGTCAGCTGACAAGTTAGCTCAGATAGTAGTCGCCGACAAGTTAGGCCAGTTAACTAGTTGGCCTACTAATCGGCCAACTAGTTCAGTACATCAGCCATCCAAGTAGTTAATAGAGCTGACTAGTGGACCAAATCATCAGCCAACAAGTTGTCACTTAGCTAACTCATTAAACAACTAGTTAAGTCAGGTAGCTAACTAGATTACCAACTAGTTAAAAGAGGTAGCTA
>NW_007146812.1:0-923 GCF_000164805.1 Carlito syrichta
TTATTTATTTCATTGCATTTAATGCTATTTTATTTTATTTTACTTTACTGTTTCATTATTTTATTTTGTAGAGACAGGGCTTTGCTATGAGGCTCAGGCAAGTCTCAAAATCCTGGCCTCAAGCTGTCCTCCCACTTGTGCATCCCAAAATGCTGGGATGCCAGTTTGGAACCACTATGTCTGTCTAATTATTTTATTTTATTTTTTATATTTTATTATATTTTGGTTCATTTTATTTTATTTTACTTTACTGTTTTATTATTTTTATTTTGTAGAGACCATTTTTGCTATGAGGCCCAGGCTAGCCTCAAACTCCTGGCCTAAAGCAATCCTCTCACCTTGGCCTTGCAAAATGCTGGGATGCTAGGCAGGAACCCCTAAGTACAGGTTTTTTTTATTACATCATATTATATTATATTTTGTATTATATTATTTTATTTTATTTCATTTTTTTTACTTCATTTTACTATTTTATTTTGTAGAGACAGGTTTTTCTATGAGGCTGAACCTAGTCTCAAAGTCCTGGACTCAAGTGGTCCTCCCGTCTTGGCCTCGCAAAGAGCTGAGATGCCATGCGGGAACCACTAAGTCAGGCTAATTATTTTATTTCATATAATTTCATTTAATTTTGTTTTATTTTACTAATTTTTTTATTTTGTAGAAACAATGTTTTGCTATGAGGGCCAGGCAAGTCTCAAACTCCTGGCCTCAAGCAATACTCCCGCCTTGGCATCCCAAAATGCTAGAATGCCAAGCAGGAACTACTAAGTCTGGGTAATTATTTTATTTTATTTATTTTATTTTACTTTATAATTTTACTTTTTTATTTTGTAGAGACAGGGTTTTGCTATGTGGCCCAGGATATTCTCAAACTCCTGGCCTCAATTGAGCCTCCCACCTCAGTCTCCCAAAGTGCTGGGATG
>NW_007146813.1:0-746 GCF_000164805.1 Carlito syrichta
CTGAATCTAGTCTCAAAGTCCTGGACTCAAGTGGTCCTCCCGTCTTGGCCTCGCAAAGAGCTGAGATGCCATGCGGGAACCACTAAGTCAGGCTAATTATTTTATTTCATATAATTTCATTTAATTTTGTTTTATTTTACTAATTTTTTTATTTTGTAGAAACAATGTTTTGCTATGAGGGCCAGGCAAGTCTCAAACTCCTGGCCTCAAGCAATACTCCCGCCTTGGCATCCCAAAATGCTAGAATGCCAAGCAGGAACTACTAAGTCTGGGTAATTATTTTATTTTATTTATTTTATTTTACTTTATAATTTTACTTTTTTATTTTGTAGAGACAGGGTTTTGCTATGTGGCCCAGGATATTCTCAAACTCCTGGCCTCAATTGAGCCTCCCACCTCAGTCTCCCAAAGTGCTGGGATGCCAGGTAGCAACCACTAAGTCTGGCTAGTTATTTTATTTCATTTTATTTTTTCATTTTACTTTACTACTTTTTTTTTATTTTGTAGAGACAGGGTTTTGTTATGAGGCCCAGGCTAGTTTCAAACTCTTGACCTCAAGGTATCATCCAGCTTTGGCCTCCCAAAGTGTTGGGATGCCATGCAGGAACCACTGAGTTTGGCTAATTATTTATTTTATTTTATTTTTCTTTAGTATTTTCTTTTTTTAATTTTGTAGTGACTGGCTTTTGCTATGAGGCCCAGGCTAGCCTCAATCTCCTGGTCTCTAGTGATCCTCCCACCTCGGC
>NW_007146814.1:0-743 GCF_000164805.1 Carlito syrichta
CCAAAATAGCAGGCGTGTTCCACCACACTTGGTTCATTTTTTTGGCTTCTTGTAGAGATGATGTCTCACCAACGTGCCCAGGCTGGTCTCAAATTCAGGGGATCAAGCCATCCTCTCACCTCAGCCTCCCAAAGTGCCAGGGTAACAGGCCTGAGCCCCAGTGCCCAGCTGCCACACCCCTCTCGGGGCCCCCACTACAAGGCCCACTCTCTTCAGATCACCCAGGACCTGGAGAGGACAGCTTGAGTCACCCACCAAGCCCACCCCTGGAGAGTGCTGGCACAGGGGCGTGTCTCCACTATGGCACAGATTCCTCCACCTGCCTCGATCTCCAGGGTGGACCTGTTTACTCCTACCAGGGTCCTCCTCAGTGAAAGGGAGGGCATGATTCTCAAACCATCGGGGGGCTTGCCCAGGCAATTCACGCCTGTCTCCTTGGCACTCAAGGAGGCTGAGATGGGAAGACGGCCAGAGCCCAGGAGCTCAGACCAGGCTGGAAACCATGGCAAGCCTCCACCTCGATCCCAAGCAAAACTCAAAATTACTTGGGTGAGGGTAGAACTCGGTGGGAGAATCATCTCAGTCCCAGAGTTCAAGACAAGGCAGGAAGACCAGGATGTCAACCAAATGGAAAGCCTGTGGTAGCAGCAGTCTGGGAGACTGAGGTTGAGAGGAAAGGACAGAATTGCGCGGTTTGAGAGCAGCCAGGGCTACCAAGTGAGGAAACAAAGGAGAGAGAGAGG
>NW_007146815.1:0-566 GCF_000164805.1 Carlito syrichta
TCTTGTAGAGACGAGGTCTTGCCAAGGGGCCTGGGTTGTTCTCGAACCTGGGGACTCAGGTCATCATCTCATCTTGGCCTCCCAGAATGCTAGAATCAGAGACTTGAGCCCCAGGGCCTGCCCTCTGCTCCCCTATTGAGGCCCCACCATGAGGCTCACTCCCTTCTGATACACAGGACCCCAGAGAGTGTAGCCAGAGTCACCCACTAAGCCCTCCCCAGGGGGAGCTCCAGACGCAGGGGAATGTCTCTGCCTTGGCACCCACTCCTCTGCCCGCCTCATTGCCCAGGATCGATTGGCAGGCTCCTCCCAGGGGTTGCATAAGAGAAAGGTAGTGTGTGACTATCAAACGTTCATGGGGCCGGGGACAGCCGGGTGACTCACGCCAGTCTCCTTGGCACTCAGGGAGGATGAGAGGGGAATATGACCAGAGCCTAGGAGCTCGAGACCAGGGTGGACAACATAGCAAGCACCCACCTCAACACCAAGCAAAACACAAAAACCTTGGGTGAGGGCAGGCCTCAGGGGAGGATCGCCTCTGGCCCAGAGTTTAAGACCAGGCAGAA
>NW_007146816.1:0-1029 GCF_000164805.1 Carlito syrichta
CATCTCATCTTGGCCTCCCAGAATGCTAGGATCAGAGACTTGAGCCCCAGGGCCTGCCCTCTGCTCCCCTATTGAGGCCCCACCATGAGGCCCACTCCCTTCTGATACACGGGACCCCAGAGAGTGCAGCCAGAGTCACCCACTAAGCCCTCCTCAGGGGGAGCTCCAGACGCAGGGGAATGTCTCTGCCTTGGCACCCACTCCTCTGCCCGCCTCATTCCCCAGGGTCGATTGGCAGGCTCCTCCCAGGGGTTGCATCAGAGAAAGGTAGTGTGTGACTATCAAACATTCATGGGGCCGGGGACAGCCGGGTGACTCACGCCAGTCTCCTTGGCACTCAGGGAGGATGAGAGGGGAATATGACCAGAGCCTAGGAGCTTGAGACCAGGGTGGACAACATAGCAAGCACCCACCTCAACACCAAGCAAAACACAAAAACCTTGGGTGAGGGCAGGCCTCAGGGGAGGATCGCCTCTGGCCCAGAGTTTAAGACCAGGCAGAAAGACCAGGATGTGGACCAAATGGAAAGCCTGTGATTGCAGCAGTTTGGGAGACTCAGGCCAAGAGGATGGCCCAAGTTGAGTAGTTTGAGAGCAGCCTGGGCAACCTAGTGAGGAAAGAAAAGAAAGAAAGAAAGAAAGAAAGAAAGAAAGAAAGAAAGAAAGAAAGAAAGAAAGAAAAGAAAAGAAAGAAAAGAAAGAAGGAAAGAAAGAAATCCATTCTCTTTCCAACATATTACCACACACCTTTTCCCTCATCCCTCCCACATGTGAGGTTCCCCCAGCTCGGCACTTTCCAGCCCATCCCACACCAATGCCTGCCCCCACATTGGTGTGTGAGTTCCTGAGTCTACCTGGCTGCATTCCAGCTGGCTCTTCTCTATGAGGTGACAAATGTGGACAGACAGGCCGACCTGCTGACTCAGCAATGAGGACCTACCATCAAGAAAGGCCAGGGTCACATCCCTCACCCAGGACCATTATTCCCTCAATCCCATTTTTCCTGCTCAAAAGCCAGTCACCCTGTGAA
>NW_007146817.1:0-776 GCF_000164805.1 Carlito syrichta
AATACCTGTTTGGGTGGGTGCAGAGATGGGGTATCCCTGCTTGGCTCAGTCTGACCGTGTGCTCCTAGGCTCCAGCCATCCTCCTGCCTCTGGCTTCCAGAGCACTAGGATTCCAGGCCTAGGCCACCACACCAAGCCTTCTGGTTTGTTTTTGACGAAAAATCAAAACTGTTTTGGGAGCTTAGCCTCATATTTCCAGCCCTTTGGGAGGCAGAGGCCAGTGGGAGGCCCCAGCACATGAGCCGAGACCCACCCCAGCTACGCGGCAAGACCTTGTCTCTACTCTCCATCCAAAATGAGCCAGGTGTGGTGGCACATGCCTGTCTTTCCAGCTCCTCAGAAGGCTGAGGAAAAGCTCACTGGAGCCTGGCGGGCCGATGCTGTGGTAGCCGGGTGCAAGCCACCACCCTCCAGCATGGGCAATGGAGTGAGACTCCAACTCAAAAAAAAAAAAGGAAAAGAGGAAAAAAAAGAAGAGCATCCATTTTTGTATGGATTTGGCATCATCGTGAACAGACAGATCATTTGGGAAGGATGCCCCAGACTTGGGCATAGAGATTCCAAAAGATGGTGGATTGGCAGACAATCAGGCTGTGACTTTGGGGGTCCGAGGCGGTGTATTACTGGAGACTGGGGGTTCGAGACCAGCCTGGGCCTTGTAGTGAGACCTCATCTTTCCCGGAATGCAAACACAGGAGTGGCACATGGTAGCGACCACAGGTGTGGCTACACGTGATGCGGTGGCCTTCATCCCATGGCTTTTTTTGCATCACCCC
>NW_007146818.1:0-9725 GCF_000164805.1 Carlito syrichta
AAGTCTAAGACCAAGATCCTAGCAGATTTGGTGTCTGGCGAGGGCCTGCTTTCTGGTTCATAGATGGTGCCTTCCCACTGTGTCCCCACATAGAAGAAGGGACAATGGATCTTCCTGGAACCTTTCTTATAAGGGCACTAATCTCATTTATGAGGACTACACCCCCATGACCTACTTACTTCCCAAAGGTCTCACTTCCTAATGCCATCATCGCCTTGGGTGTGAGGATTTCAACATATGAATTCTGGGGAACACAAACAAACAATCCATTGCAAGGCCCTTTTGTAACATTTAAATGAAATAATGAATTATTAAACTACACTATCACAGCCCTTTTATTTTAAAGTGCTTAAATGCCATTTCCTAGAGTTGTCTTGCCATGTGACGAGATGGAGAGTTTTGTTTCATATTCATGACCTGCCTTTTCTCATTTCTCAGTGAAACATCCAGAACTCATGAAATTGTGATGCCTTCTAGGAACTACACCCCATATACAAGAGTCCTGAAGTTAACCATGAAGAAAACTCTGACCTAGACACTTGGAGATATGCACTTTTTGTGGATAGACAGAGGCCCTGGAGCCCTGTGGCTTGAAGTGAGGGAAGTGTGACTGTTATTTCCTCATGCATGCAGTATGAGCCAGAATGGAAATTGCAGAGGTTCTGATCTGCTTCTAAGACAGGAAGGGAAGTGAAGGCAGAGGGGGTAGATCAGAGAGAGCGAGAGCTACAATTTTACATTTCAACTGCCCAATCAACATACACTGCTGTATTGCATCGTCATTTGTATTCCATGTAGACCCAGAAATCCTACCAGGAAAATTCCCTCACAATTTATTTTCTGTTGTACTAGACTTCAGTCCAGAGGGAAAAGGGCATTAATTTGAAATTTCATGTTATCCCATGCCAGGATCATTTGATACAGCTTGAGAGTTTTGTTTACCCAAAAAGTATTAGAGGCAGCATTTGTCTGGTACAGAGAAGTCTGTCTGCAGGGAGCATGGGTATCTGGTAAAACTTAATCCTGGAGGAAAGGGTTCCCAGCCAAGAAGTGCTCTTTCCGTTTGGTCCTGCGGATCCATGTAGGGTCATGGGAGCCACAGTTGGAAATTTGGGTGGTACAGACAAGCTTCATTCTGATGCCCTACTCCTTTGGTTTAATTTGTGCCTTATGCCTGTATTGGACCAGCTGAAATCACTGTATTCATTCAACTTGTGATTTGTTTTTTTTCTTTCTCACTTTAACTTGCAGCGGATTTTGTATGTCATGGAAACCGAATCATGTAATGTTTTCAGTATCAACTGGTGTTTTTAGTAAATGAATGAGTAGTCATGCATGCTCTACTTGGACATTATAACCTATACCACATATGTTTAATAAATACCATATATTTTGTTCTATTAATGCTATCTCTATGTTTTATCCATGACCATGTAGAAGGAGTAGAGAGCAGATCAGGCTCTGGAACGAGTGTCAAAGTCAGATCATGTGATCTTTCAATAGGAGCACTTATAAGCCATAATATTGCGTGCGTGTATGTCTTCCTTTTTAATTCCCAAGTTCATTTAATTAATTCACCTTCTTACTTACCAATTTCATTTATTTAATTCATAATGATACATTCATGGTCACAGAAGACAAAAATAGATTTCATTTTTAAAGCCTTGCCCAAATTCTCCACTCCTTATGCTCAACATTTCCCTCCTCCAACCCCCCCCCAAAAAAAACCCAAAGCAACTCAGATAAATCACTGTGAATCAGAATAGTATTAAGAGGAAGATGTGCATTTTGGCGCCAAATCTGTAGTTAAATTCTGTCTGTGGGATGTTGGGGAAGTCATCAAAGCTTTCTGAATATTAGTTTCATCCTCTAAAAACCTGGGAGAGTCACACCTACTTGATAGGCTTATGTGAGCACCACATAAGTTGGTTCCCACAGAAGAACTGGCACAGTGCTGGGCACACAGGCAGTGGCTGCTATCATTCTGGAGGTTTATTTTAGAACACTGCTGGCTTCTGGTTGGCCCTTACCAATCGAGGTGTTCTGGCAGCACAAAACCATGCCTTGTAACAGTGCCCAAGAAGGAACAGTTAGAGGAAAGGCTGTCTTCAGGTTCAAAAGACAGAGAAGCTAAACTCAGAGAAGGGCAGAGGATCCTGGGAACTCGTGCCCCTGGAGAAGCTGGTCTGGAAGCAGTTTGTAAATGAAATGCAATGACTTAAAGAATGTCGTTTTAATGAGACCAAGGCAGAAATGAAACTGCTTTGCAAACACTTCCACATCCCCCCCACCTCTGTTAAAACAAGCAAGATAAAGAGAAAAACTTAAAAATTTTAAATTTAATTAATGCCAAGGATCATTCTGTAGCTGGATGAACTCAATTTGTATCCACCAACTCTAACCCCTTTCCCAACACGAAGAATGAGAAATGGAGTGTATAAAGTTGCTTTCTGTAGGCAGACCTGCCCCCCAAACAGGCAGTGAAAATGGTTCCTTTAGGATATTGCCTTTGGATACCAGAGCTCAGGGACAAGCAGGTGTGACCTGTGGGCCCAGAGGTGACCCACCCTAGAGAGCACCTGGGCAGCTGATAGGAAACAGGATGGGGCTCAGATGGAACAAGTGTCCCCCAGGATCCAGGAATCGGAGGGGGCCTGCTGTTTAGATAGCCAGAATCAAGAGCCAGTCATGAAGACAGAAAAAACTCAGGTCAATTGTCTGAGATGACTCCAGGAGGGGCATGCCTCATATTTCAGGGAGAGCCTAGGAGGAACGACAGTTGGGAAGTGTTTGGAGGGTGTACCAACCAAGACTGGCCCCTGAGTTGATCCACTCTTCTATTCTGAGTACCCACCTTCTCTCCAGTGAATGTCATCTGCCTGTCTCAGGAACTTTAGGGTGATCACCAGGGTAAGGAGAGGAGATTGACAGGAAAGTCAGGATTCCTGGCTAGGCCACATTGGGCCTGGTGCTCTTCTTGACACTCAGACACTCAGAAGACCAGTTCAGTTTAACCAGCACATGCTGGGTGTCGGAAAGACAAAGATGTTCACCTCACGATCCTCATTCTCTCTAAAAATTTTCCTAGTGAATGTAGCTTCTCCTGATCTTTTCTGTCTCTGAATCTCAGGAGCATTATTTTCAGCCCCTTCTTTATTCTTACATCTCATGACTGATCAATGTGTCCATTTTTTATTTCCCCAGTAACATAAACGCCTCAGAACAGTTCCCTGTAAAAGACACACTAGTTATGTAGGAGGAATCCATTCCAAACCTGGATTAGCATGAAGAAATCTACAAATGAAAAGTAGCCTGGAAAGAGTCTTGGCTAGGAGGAAGTTGAGGAAACCAGGAGTTACTGAACTAGACACAGACTACGTACACTGAGCTTTCACATCAGTCCTGCCTAGAAGATGTGGTTAACCACCATTTTGTGGATAAGGAAGCTGAAACTCAAAGAGATGTGAAAACTACCCGAAACCACCCAGACCCATCTGACTTCAGAACACAGGCAGGAGGCCTGAGTCAGTCCCCGGTCTGCCATGAACTCACAATATCCCCTTGGTCAGGGCCCTGCAGCGCTCAGAGGCTCTGTGCTCTTGTATGCAGCTTTACTGCAAAGTGAATGGAATTATACGCCCCCCCACATAAGCTTGCTGTGCAGATCACATGATATTTATATAGGTAAATTCCCCAGCACTGCATCAGAGACATATCAATCATTGACACCTGCTATTAATACTAATAATTACTGGAAAGGTGGTGTTGTACCAAGAATATCTGTAAAATCAAGTATTTTCTCTTACGGGACACATATTAGAGACTTCATGAATACCAGTGAATGGGATTGTGCAGCAGAAAATGGCGGTGGAGGAAATGTGGCTGGGTAAACAGGAGATTAAATAAACCATATATCCTTCTCCTTATATGTGAATTTGAGTATAACTCATTTGACTTTGTCAGGGAAGGAAAGGTTGCCTAAGAGGGGTTTGGGAAATAGAAGGGGATGGAAGAGGGGGACAAAGGACAAATTATAAAGGGTCACCAGGAAAGTTTCAGGAGTATGAACATGTCTGTTATACTGATTGTGGTGATGATATCAGGGGTGTGTACATATGTCAAAACTGATCAAACTGCACACTTTATATATGTGCAGTTTATTGTATTCTGATAATTCCTAAATAAAGTTGTAAAACAACACCAATATAAAAATAAGCAGACTCCTAAAGATCATCAGGTACTTAAAGAAACCTCCAATAAGAAATACAAAGACTAAAACAAACAAATACAAAAATTATGGGAGCTTGAAGAAAACAAAGACAACAAAGAGACAAAAATGTTAAAAAGAAACTAGAGAAGAGAAAGCTGTAAATAGTATCCTCAGAGATAAGGATGGACATAAGAAGTCAGATAAGAAGACTGAAGATGAGTTTCTAAAAAGACCAAAGGGATACTGCCACTAAAGTCTGGGGTGATTTGTTAGTCAGGATTAGATAACTAATATGTATAGGAAGTGTATCATTTTTTTTGTCTGAGTTTTTTGCTTTTTTAGTGTTTTTTGCATGTAGATATCCAAGTGTTTTAGCACCAGTTGTTCAAAAGACTACCACTTTCCACTGATTTGCCCGTGCCCTGTTGTTGAAAATCAATTGGCCATATATTTGTGACTATGCTTCTGTACTCTATACTGTTATATTGATCTACTTGCCTGTCTTGACACCAATACCACACTGTCTTGATTGCTGTGACTTTACCATAGGGCATGAAGCCTATATTACTCTCCAGTTTTGTTTTGATGGCGCTCCAATTTTGCTTTTCTTTTTCAACGTTGTTGTGGCTATTCTAGGTTCTTTGAATTTCTGTATGAATTTTGCAGTCTGTCAGTTTCTACAAAGGAGCTGTTGGAATTTTGCTTGGGATTGCAAAGAAGAGACAGAAGACTAAGGATAACATCAAGACTTCACTGTGTCAGGTCAGCTTGTAGAAACACTGCAGCCTAAGCTGGGAATGCTAGGACAGCTCATGGATGTCAGGGGCTGCTTTTCTCAGTTAGAAAGGTACTGGTAAAAACTTCCACAAGGTATTTTGATAAAGGTTTAGTATAATCTTTGTGGAATTCTGAACAAAATATAAGAAACATCATTTGTGCCCAAGGGCTGTAAAACTGATGTAATTTGAATGCAGTAAAATATAAGTAAATGGCAAATGGTTCTTGGGGATTTTCTCTTAATTTTTCAGGTTTTAACATAGAGTGTTTACCGGATTCACCTTCCAGAATTAGGGGTGGGAGAGAGACTGAGAAATAATTAGTAGGCAATTTTTTGGCCCTGGGACTTTTCTTGTAAATGTTTTCTTTGGCAGCCATACTCTTGAGAACAGGAAATTATGCTCTTGTTACAGACTTAAGAGTTTTCTGAGCCAAATAACAGAAAGTTAGATTAGTTCTGAAACAAAGAGGGAGGAACCAAACAACTCTAGGCTCTTGCTAGAGATTAGTGACATCTTGCAAATATTTTAATTTTCCCCTTTCCTCTTAACTTGCTACCTCTTAAACAAAACACACTCAGTCTGAAAAACCCTAACTGATCACTTTGTAACCCAACCTTAAAATAAAATATCTTTATGATACCCACACAAATTTATTTAAACATTTTTGAGGGGTTAAAGGGAAGGAAAATAGGGCTGTGTCATGTGGAACTGTTTTGGTTACAAAATCCCCAATATGAAATTTAGAGTATAAGATGTAGTTGTGAAATTGCTAATGTTTCTATCACCATAGGATTCATAATTTTCCTTGACCTTTTAAATATGACTTCTATTATAGATAAACATGTTTACTCAAGTTTCAGAAACAATGCCTGTATGTTGTTTGAGATGGTTGCAAACAATTCTTTAGGAATTGTTCCAAGTGGCAGGGTTATATTCTTTCATGAAAATAGTTATTAGTCTGATTATAACACAATGAAACTGGTTCTACCCTAAAATGAACAAATCTTTATAGATGGGCCTGCTAAGGTAGAAATTGAATCAAAATTCAATTTTTACACTTAGTTCTAAAAAATGAACTGTAATCTTGACAAAGTTTGTAATCTGGAAGAATATTAATTCTATGAATTATCTGAGAACCATTAGAGGATTCTTAGAATACAGAAGGTCTTAAAAAATCTTTGAGATTGAGAAGTAACGAACACTATCCTGTAAACAAACATAGATATACGAATGATCTAGGAAGTTTCCGTGGTATTAATTGTAGCCTTGTAGAAAAGTTGGGCTAAATATTTTATTCACACTTGCATTCCATTCCCAACTTCAAATGACTTGGTACCCAGGAAGTTTGCCTAATGGAAGAAAGTGTAGGATGACAGGGGTTAAGGACTGGTGAAGGGGGGACTAGGGAGGCTGCTTTGTTGGGCTACAACTCCATGCCCTTCCTAAAGTCATTCAAATTTATAATTTTGAAAAAGACTCTGCTGTCAAGCAAATCCATTTGAAATTGGATATGACCACAATTTGCAAAACTTGATTTGTATTTTTGTATTATCAGATGTTTTTCTTTCTGTATATTATAAAGAAAATATTCATTCAAACTAACTTTTTCTTCAGGTTTCTTGAAGTGATGTTCCTCTTACATCATGTATTATAGTGTGCTTATCTTCTGCTTTTTGACAACTGCATCTTTGTTAAAAACCTTATAAACAATTTTAAATTACTCAGAGCTGTCATCCGTGAAATACAAAAATTAAATTGAGCCCAAGAATTCTAGGTGATGGAGAATGTTATCCAGTGTCATAAGATATGGGCAACTATAAGAGTATTGTGAAGGTTGGTAAACTTGAAACTCCATCAATGTTGGATGAGCATTTATTTGAAGGGAGCTACCTGCTTCCTGGTTTGACTGCATACTAAATATTTCTCAACATTTATGGGTTTAAATAGATACAGATGTTGCCAAAGACTGTATTATAACATCAATCATCCTAGAATCATATAGTTTAAGTGTTGAAAGGCGTCTCGGATTTTGTCTGGTTCCATACTCTCATTTTAAACAGGAGGAAACTGAGGTTCAGAAACGTTAATTGGTTAATTGACTTGTTAGTATGCAAACCCTCTCCCTATAAACATATCTGAGGATTGACAAATTTCACACCAACACCTTCATTCTCTCTTCTGGATTCTTTATTGTCCTATATTCGGTGGCTTGACTATTCTCTCCTCCAAATTTTGGGGAAGAAAATCAAGGGTGATTTTATCTCCGAACAATTCTCGCAACTGTATATTTCATATGTTTTCCTGTTCTCCTCTCCTCCCCTAGTTGATGATTTCAGAGCTGTGTTCTTTTTCATGCAAGATGGAAATAAAGGTGATTAGACATTTGATTCTGGCCAGGTCTAGTGAGAGGAAAGGGGTAGTCAGTTTTCTCTAACTCTAGTTTGCTGCTGATCACCAGTTCCTTTATTTCATGGTCTCTGTTGTATATCAGACTCTAAAGAGTGAAATCTGGGTGTGCTGACATTATAGTGATGACCCAGTTCTTAAAGAATATTATCATATAAAATCTCATCCTGTAGTGACTTTGCATGTTACCTCCCTCACTCCTTTTCTGTTTTCTCATAAATATTGTGCAAACTGTCTTTCTCCAAGCACAAAGGCAGTATAGAAATAGTTTAGTCATATTTTATTAATTAAATAATTTTTATAGCTAGACTTATGATATACAATGTACTATATGTTTTACAAAAAATCTTAGAGGAGGTCCATTTAAGTACAGGATGCTCTGCCCTCCGGCATGGAATTGTACCAAACCTAAGCAAAGTTTTCTTTTGACATCCTCCTACTTTCCTGCCCTACATATTTTCCCAAATCCTAGAGATCAGATCTTCTGGGATCTTCCTACTACCCTAAATTCACTGCTGTAATAGTCTCTCTGGTTTGTCCTTCTTCTTAGGTTGCTCTAAATTCTCTCAGTTTATTATTTTACAAAGTCACTATAGGATGAGATTTCATATAATAATATCCTTTATTATTTTTCTTCCTATTCCTCCTAATCAAATTCTACTCTTTAAGTGTAGATCATCACCTCAGCTAGGCTTTTATGAGCAAGACATTTGGAACTAATTTATTCTCATTTATAAATGACTGATAGACCACAACCCTTCTAGAAGTATCTATGGTTTTGAAGATACTTGTAAGCTAGATAGTCTTCTTATTGGTAGAATTTCAGCAAATGTGCCAAAGGGCAGTAAAATAAGAGAGTGGAAGGTATTTTTTGTCTTGTTTAAGATGTTATATTCTAAACCAGGAGGGGAGCTGCAATGTCTATATAGTGTCAAAGATCAGTAGATGTGCTCTTTCAGGGACTTTTTTTTCCCGGTTTGTGAATTTACTCATATAAAAAAATCTTACAAAGGTTTATTTTTCAATCACAATTGGTCACATATCTAACAAACAATCTTGATTAAATGTACCAATTAAAAAACAAATTACATGAAATTTCAAACATTTAATAAGTTTCAAAAAATTATGCTTTCCCACACTATTGTGAATATAAAACAATTCACAAATGGGCCTGAATGGGAGATTTGTCATTAAACAGCACTCAACCTTATGAAGGTCTGAAGAGAAAAGAGTTCTTTTCCTCCAACTTGAACGTTATTTGGCTGAGATTTTCTCACCAGAGTCTTTGTGTTTTTTTTCCATGGGCAACTGCCCCCTTGATTAATCCCATTTCCCTTAGTCCTAGTTTTTCCAAGCAGCTGAACAAACAAAGATGCAGGCGGCCGTTTTAACGTGCTTCTTCCCTCAAGCCCTCTGGGATGGGCTCTCTGTTCACCCTGTTCATAAACCAATGGCCTGAATGGCCTTGGAGAAAGCAGCAAGGATCTTCTGTCAGGATTAATTTCAATGGGCCACAGGCTGTCACCTGGGAACCATAGCCCTGGCAAGTGGCTTTAAATTACTACTTGCTGATAAAAAGGGAGGTAGGAGCTGAAAATTTGGTTCCTCATTTCAGACAATTTGGATAACTAATGCAATAATTTACTTTTAGTGTGGAGTGCATGCACTTTACAACCTAAACCCTTGAGTAGCTGAGGAAAATCGTTTGTTGCTATGGGATCACAGTGAAACATAAAGAGGGGAAAGGAAATAAAGACTCTATCTGTAAATTCCTAAGGACTCATGAAGCATTATGTTTTTGATTTATATGCAGAAATTGTTATTCTTACTGTCCCTTCCAATTTTTGTCTCTTTTTACCAACTCCTTTCTCTTTCCTTGTTTTCTCTCTGCTTTTCTCATACCCCAATTCTAATTCCCTGCTCCCTCCCTTGATTGGTCACCCCTAAATGGTCACATTGAGGCTGAAAAACCTTTGGGACATTCAGGTGGTAAGGCCTTTATCCTGACTCTAATTCTAGTCTCAGAGCAAAGCCTGAAAAGACTAGAAAGATTGGTATCTTGGAATTTATGTATCAAGAATTTTAAGAAGGAAGAAGTTGTCAATGGTGTCCAGTGAGAAGGTGAAAGATGTGTTCCTTGAATGTGACAGGCATGAGGGTATTCACGGCACTGGTAAGAATAGTGAAAAAATGGAGTCAGAGTGTAGATAAAGGAAGCTTATTTCTCAAAAAAGAAGGGAGAGCCGGGCTCGGTGGCTTAGCCTGTAATCCCGTGCCTTTGGGAGGCTGAGGTGAGTGAATTGCCTGAGCCCACGGGTTCGAGACCCGCG
>NW_007146819.1:0-686 GCF_000164805.1 Carlito syrichta
TTTTGCTTCAAGTTATCACATATCTATGTGACTCATGCATTTGTTAAATAGCTAGATTTAACCACTTAACAAAATATTTGTACCTCTAAAAACCATATTGTACATAAGACTCACATACAATTCTCTATGTCAATTTAAAAATGAATCAATTTGAAAAAGATGATTACTTTGGACTTAAAAAGATGCCCCACATTTGCAATGACTATCAACAATACAGCTATGCAAGAAACATGAGACTGGGAACTTTCAATCTCTCTTGAGTAGTGGAAGTCCCTGGAGATATGTGAGAGGTGTAGCAACTCCTTTCAAGTGGTTTAGATTTCTAAATATGATTCTTTGTGACTGATATAGTGTTAATGCCATTAAGATTCTCATTATGAAAATAATATTATTCCAGTTAGCCCACATGGGACAAAACTGTTTGCTTCCTGAGCCTGAATTTTTTGAAATTCTTTGGAAAATGATTATTATTGCTGCCTTCTTGGGTCTGACTACTTTTGCCATTTTCTTCTGGATCATTGATGTGAGCATATGAACATTTCATGCAGGTACAGCTATAATCATACACAAGAAGAACTTTCTACAATCACTGGACAGTTTATGCAATTTCAGTGTTGTAATTTTTTTTGTAGCACTGCCCTCACTGAATTCCACTATTTTCTGTATTAGCTATTTTACTGTCATTT
>NW_007146820.1:0-820 GCF_000164805.1 Carlito syrichta
TTTGGCATATGAGGAATTACATACGTAAAAGAGATGAGCCACTTTATAACCTAGTTTTCCCTGCCTTGTGATATGATAAGGAGAGGAGAGTGGGAGAATAAGTATGGGGAATACTGAGTAGGGGCAGAAAATTATGACAACCTAGAAAACAGCAGGCATTAAACAACAGACTAGGAAAAATATAGCCACAATTTTGGTCCTACTGTACTTTTATAATCAGATAGAATATGTTTTATATGCTTGCATCAATTTTGCAAGGGTACAGTTGTGAGGATAGTGGGAACAAGACAGAGATTTAAAATCACACTCAATATTGTATTTATCTGATGAAAACTATTCCAACTCGTAGGGAAATAATTCCAGAAATGCAGATGCAACAGAAAGCAGAGCACAATTTCAGACATCAGGTAAGGAGCATCTGCTGACATCAATAGAATTCTTCAGTGCCTGATGCTGATGATATAATGGCCCAGAATTTCTAACTTATGGTTTCTGATGGATTTTTCAGATCACCATGTATGAACAAAAGAGTCATGACAATTGGGTAAGGATTTTTTCTTTTCTTGCTTTCATGCAATATCTTCACATCTAAACTTACAAGTGTTTTCTCTCCTATAGTTCAAGGTGTGTGCCATGGAAAGGGAGTTGGCTGAGAAGAAGAGGGAGGCTGCCGACTTGAAGTGCAGGTACATGACTGGGAGACTTATTTTGTTTTTAAATCTTTATTTCAACATAACTATGCTTACAGAAACACACTCTTATTGTTTAATAGAATGCAGTTAAGATTAAGTTATCCTACCCAATTTTTAAAGAATGTTTC
>NW_007146821.1:0-769 GCF_000164805.1 Carlito syrichta
TCATGTATTAAAGAAATTGACTTTGTTTTAAAAACTTTTCTACAAAAATATTATAGGAACACCGACATCACTACCACTGAATAAGAATTTTGATAAATGAAAAAGCACTAAAGAGAAAAATTGTTCTAGGTTACAGAAAAAAGAGGACTGCCTCTCAATTCAGCTTTGATAGTCAAAGTGTTAAATAAAGCAGTAAAACTTTATATATTCACTTATTTATTTTTAAAGGGTCATTACACAATAACAATTATGTTTCCATTTTTTGTTTTTTGTTTTTTTTTTTTAGAAACGCAAGACTGGTTTAAAATATGGAAGAAATAAACCCTAGCAGAGGTTCATATCTGTTATTCTAGCATTTTAGTAGATTTTGGTAGGAGGATTATTTGATCCAGGAAGCCAAACCATCCTAGGTAACAAAATTCTGCAAAAAATAAAAAAAATAAAAAAGAAGAAGAAGAAAGAAAAGAAAGAAATTACTCTTTGTCATAGCATGTAATGTAACTGTGTTACTAAGTATTCAGGAGGCTGTGGAGAGAGGATTCCTTGAGTGCAGCAGTTAGAAAATGCAATAAGCCATCATTGTGTCACTACACCCAGTCTTGGAGGTAGAGCAAGACTCCTTACGCACAAAAAAGATAATAGAAGATAAAAAAGAAAGAAAAAAAAAACTTTGAAGATAATTGTAGTTTACATTGTGAACATTATATGAATAAAACATATTGATAAGAACATAACAAATGCAATATCATTAGATAAAAAATCGATTAGA
>NW_007146822.1:0-1158 GCF_000164805.1 Carlito syrichta
AGCCAGACTTAGCTGTTCTTGACAGTCATCCCAGCACTTTGGGGGGCTGAGATGGGGGGATTACCTCAGGCCACACATCTAAGACTAGCCTGGACCCCATTTCAAAACACTGTCACTATGAAATAAAAAAAATAAAATAGTAAAATAAAGAAAAATAAAACAAAATAAAGAGCCAGACAGTGGGTCCTGCCTGGTTTCCCAGATAGCACTGTGGGAGGCCAAGGTGGGAAGATCATGGGAAACCAGGAGTTTAGACTAGCTTGGGGCTCATAGCAAAACCCTGTCTCTAAAAAATAACAAAGTAGAATAGTAAAGTAAAATAAAATTAAATTAAAAAGTAAAATAAAGTAATTAGCCAGATATAATGGTTCCAGCCTGCATTTTGGGAGGCCAAGCATTTTGGGAGGCCAAGAGGGGTGCATTTTGGGAGGCCAACAGGGGTGGCTCCCTTGAGGCCAGGAGTTTGAGACTAGCCTGGGTCTCATGGAAAAACCCTGTCACTACAAAATTTAAAAATAATGTACTAAGGAAAAATAAAATAAAATATTAGACAGGATCAGTGGTTTCTGTGTGGCATCCCAGCACTTTGGGAGGCTGAGGACAGAGGACTCCTTGAGGCAAAGAGTTTGAGACTAGCCTGGGCTCACATCAAAACTCTGTCTCTACAAAGTAAAAAAATAAAGTAGTTAAGTAAAATAAAATAAAGTAATGTAAAATAAAATAAAATGAACCACTCTTTTAGTTCCTGCTTGGCATCCCAGCATTGTGGGAGACCAAGGAGGGATGATCACTTGAGGCCAGGACTTTAGCAATAGACTGGCCCTCATAGCTCAACATGTTCTACCAAAAAATTAATAAAATGCTAAAGGTAAGTAAAATACAATGCAATGCAATGCAATAAAATAAAATATAATAATTAGCCAGTCTCAGTGGTTCCTCACTGTCATTCTAGCACTTTCGGAGGCTGAGGTGAGAGGATTGCTTCCAGGCCAGGGGTGTGAGACTAGCCTGGGACTCATGGCAAAACCCTGTTGCTACACAATAAAAAAATAAAATAGCAAGGCATAGTAAATAAATAAAATAAAATAAAATAATTAGCCAGACTTAGTAGTGCCTGCCTGGCATCCCAAACAGCGGGAGGCCGAGGTGGGAGGATCG
>NW_007146823.1:0-455 GCF_000164805.1 Carlito syrichta
AAGAGTTTGAAACTAGCCTGGGCCTCATAACAAAACCCTGTCTCTACAAAATAAAAAAAAGTAGTAAAGTAAAATGAAAAATAAAATAAAATGAAATAAAATAACTAGCCAGACTTAGTGGTTCCTACCTGGCATCCCAGCACTTTGGGAGACTGAGGTGGGAGGCTCAATTGAGGCCAGGAGTTTGAGAATATCCTGGGCCACATAGCAAAACCCTGTCTCTACAAAATAAAAAAAATAAAATTATAAAGTAAAATAAAATAAAATAATTACCCAGACTTAGTAGTTCCTGCCTGGCATTCTAGTACTTTGGGATGCCGAGGCGGGAATATTGCTTGAGGCCAGGAGTTTGAGACTTGCCTGGCCCTCATAGCAAAACATTGTTTCTACAAAATAAAAAAATTAGTAAAATAAAACAAAATTAAATTAAATAATATGAAATAAAATAATTAGCC
>NW_007146824.1:0-796 GCF_000164805.1 Carlito syrichta
TTTCAAATTTGTTTCCATACAAGTGTACATAGTAGTCTCTAATAATCTTTTGTATTTCTTCAGGGTCAGATGTGACTTCATCTTTTGTATTTCTGACTGTGTTTATTTGGGCTTTTTCTCTCTTTTTCTTGGTCAGTCTAGCTAGGATACCATCAATCTTGTTTATCCTTTTGAAGAACCAGCTTTTTGTTTAATTTATTATTTGTATTATCTTTTTGTTTTCTATGTCCTGGATTTGGGCTTTTATTTTGGTGATCTGGATTCTTCTGCTGAAATTAGGGTTTTTGTTACCTTGCTTTTTCAGCTTTTTAAAGTGGCTTCTTAGGCTGTTAATTTCTGATCCTTCCATTTTCTTCATGTGCGTTTGTAGGGATATAAATCCCCCCTCTTTCTACAGCTTTCATGGCATCCCAGAGATTTTGGTAAGATCTTTTTTATAGAGTGATTTGAGTTCTTCCTGGTATATTCCCATTAGCAGGATTATGGTATCATATAGAAGATCAATTTTTAGAACTTTTAGGAATCACTATACTGTTTTCCAGAGGTTGTACTAGTTTACACTCCCAACAACAGTGTAGAAGTGTTCTATACACCAATAATAAACAAGCAGAAACCCAAATCAAAAGCACAGTTTCATTCACAGTAGCCACACAAAAAATGAAATACCTAGGCATCTTCCTAACCAGAGACGTGAAAGACCTTTACAATGAAAACTGCAAAACACTGCTCAAAGAAATCAAAGATTACACACCAAGTGGAAAAATAATCCATGCTCATTAATTGGAAGAATCAACAG
>NW_007146825.1:0-669 GCF_000164805.1 Carlito syrichta
CTGGTGTATTCAAATGGTGACAGGATTTAGAGCCACAGAAAATGGGTCTGGGGGTGAATATATGTCCCCAGGTGAGAGATGTGTCTCTGGCATTTCTTTGTGGAAGGTCCTTGTTGCCGAATCTGGGGACCAGACTGCCTGGGGCACATTTCTTACTTCAAAGAGAAGAGCTGACAGGAACCCGGCCAGGGACCCTCAGGTACTCCCACACCAAAGCAGGGGCAGTCATTGGGGGAGTTGAGTTGAAAGGTGCCAAGCTTGGGGAACCCTCACATGTGGGGATTGTGGGGGAGAAGGACTGAGGACAGAAGGATTGTGGGAGAATGGATTTCTTCCTTCATTCCTTATTCCTTTCTTTCTTTCTTTCTTTCTTTCTTTCTTTCTTTCTTTCATTTCTTTTCTCACTAGGTTGCTCAGACTGCTCTCAAACCTCCCAACTTGGGCCATAATCTGAGCCTGGGTCTCACAAACTGCTGCAAGTACAGGCTTTCCATTAGGTCAAAATCCCAGTCTTCCTGCTTGGTCTTGAACTCTGGACCGGAGGAGATCCTCCCGGCGAGGCCTGCCCTCATCCAGGTTTCCAGGGTTTTGCTTTGGGATGAGGTGGGAGCTTATTATGTTTTCCAGGCTGGTCTCGAACTCCTGGGATACAGTCATCTTTCTGTCTCG
>NW_007146826.1:0-802 GCF_000164805.1 Carlito syrichta
TCTAGTTGTGTCAGCTAGATAGCCAGCTAGTAAGTCAGCAAGCTAGGTAAGTCAGCTAGCAAATCAGCTAGTTATTGAGCTAACTAGTCAGCTAGCAACTGAGCTAACTGGTCAGATAACGAATTGGCTCACTCGCTTTCCATCAGGTCAGCTAATTAGTCAGCTCGCTCGCCTGAAAACTGGTCAGCAAACTAGTCAACTCACTCGCCAGCCAAAAGGTCAATTGAATTATTGGCTAGCTCACAAGCCAACAGGTCTGCTAACTGGTCAGCTTGCTCACTAGCCGACTAATTAAGTCAGCTCACCAGTCAGCTTGCTGACTAGTTAACTCTTCTGACCATTTGGCTCACTTGCTATCTGACTAAAGTCAGCTAACAAGTCAGCTCACTCGCCAGCTAACTAGTTAAGTTAGCTGACCAGTTGGCTTACTCGTGGACAAAATAGTTAAGTCAGCTGAGCAGTCGGCTCACTCACTGACCGACAAGTTATGTCCACTCACTGGCTGACATGTTAAGTAAGCTGGCCAACTATTTAAGTCAGCTCACCAATCGGCCGACTATTTTGCCAAATTGTCAGCTGGCAAGTTAAGTCAGCTAACTTGTGGACTGACTAGTTAGGTCAGCTAAATATTTGGCCAACTAGTCAGCCATGTAGTTAGGTGAGCAAAGTAACCAGCCAACTACTTAACGGAGCTAACTTGTTGGCCAACTCATCAGTCAACTAATTAACCCAGTTAACTAGTCGGCCGACTAGACGGCCGACTTGTTAAGTCTGCTAACCATTCAGTCGAGTAGTCAGCCAT
>NW_007146827.1:0-762 GCF_000164805.1 Carlito syrichta
CATGGATTTCTTTGTTGACTTAGATTTTCTTTCTTTCTTTCTTTCTTTCTTTCTCTCTTTCTTTCTTTTCCTCTCTCTCTCCTTTGTTTCCTCACTTGGTAGCCCTGGCTGCTCTCAAACCGCGCATTTCGGTCCTTCCTCTCAACCTCAGGCTCCCAGACTGCTGCTACCACAGGCTTTCCATTTGGTTGACATCCTGGTCTTCCTGCCTTGTCTTGAACTCTGGGACTGAGATGATCCTCCCACCGAGGTCTGCCCTCACCCAAGTAATTTTGAGTTTTGCTTGGGATCGAGGTGGAGGCTTGCCATGGTTTCCAGCCTGGTCTGAGCTCCTGGGCTCTGGCCGTCTTCCCGTCTCAGCCTCCTTGAGTGCCAAGGAGACAGGCGTGAGTCGCCTGGGTAAGCCCCCCGATGGTTTGAGAATCATGCCCTCCCTTTCACTGAGGAGGACCCTGGTAGGAGTGAACAGGTCCACCCTGGAGATCAAGGCAGGTGGAGGAATCTGTGCCATAGTGGAGACACGCCCCTGTGCCAGCACTCTCCAGGGGTGGGCTTGGTGGGTGACTCAAGCTGTCCTCTCCAGGTCCTGGGTGATCTGAAGAGAGTGGGCCTTGTAGTGGGGGCCCCAGGATGGGTGTGGCAGCTGGGCACTGGGGCTCAGGCCTGTCACCCTGGCACTTTGGGAGGCTGAGGTGAGAGGATGGCTTGATCCCCTGAATTTGAGACCAGCCTGGGCACGTTGGTTGAGACATCATCTCTACA
>NW_007146828.1:0-3184 GCF_000164805.1 Carlito syrichta
ATTAAAAGTACTTCCAAGATTGTCAAGAGAAACTTCTGCAGCTCAGAGAGTAATTTGTTATTCCTCTGGACAAATCCGACTTTTCCCTGGACACACATCAATTTCCTCCAGTGGGCTGAAGTAACCCACGTCCTCCCACATCCCCGGATCCAGGCAAGGCTCCAGCTGGTTCATCAGAGGAACCCCTGAACCCTCGCAGAGTCAGCTCAGTAAGTCCCTTCTGACTGCAGCTCTTGGATGAATGCAGCATCTGCCCATTCTTTGCAAGAGTGACCTTCTGCATTCTGTCTTCTTTCGACTTCTTCTTATGTTGGATACCCTGCTTCTACCTAAACGCAGGTCCAACCTCTTCCTAGTCCTGTAAAGACACTCCTCTATCACTTTAGCACTTATTTTCGATGGCTTTTCTCCCATCCGTCTTTTCTCTCATTGAGTCTGCTGCTTTCTCCTTTCTCTTTGCTTATAATTCTTATTGCTCTGATCAAAATTGTTTAATTTTTCTACCACATTCCATTTAAAAAATTTTTTTTTATTTATTTATTTATTTATTTATTTATTTATTTATTTATTATGAAGTTGTGGGGTACAGTTAAGGGTTAGGAATACAATGGCATTTTATTCAGGGACCCTGTTGATATGGGGTGTTTCCCTGTTCCCCGACAGATATTTGCTACTGTTAATCCCATCTCCCCCCCCCCATAATTTTCCAGTACTGTCAGGCATTTTCTTATAGTATTGCATTGCATGTTTAAGGCCCATTATATGAGTGAGAACATGTGATACTCGGATCTTTGTTTCTGTGAGAGGTCACTCAGTATTATAGACTCTAATTCCATCCAGGTTGCTGTGAAATTCATGATTTTGTTCCTTTTTATGGCTGCATAGTATTCCATCGTGTATATGTACCACATTTTTTAATCCAGTCCTCTTTTGATGGGTAGCATGGTTGTTTCCAGATTCTTGCTATTGTGAACAATGCTGCGATAAACATGCGTGTGCAGGTATCTTTTTTATAGTGATTTGTGTTCTTCAGGATATATTCCCAGTAGGGGGATTGCAGGGTCATATGGGAGGTTGGTATTTAAAGCTTTTAGGAATCGCCACACTGCTTTCCACAGAGGTTGCACTAGTTTACACACCCACCAACAGTGTAGAAGTGTTCCCTTTTCAACACACCCTCTCCAGCAGCTGTTATTTTTTGACTTGGTGATAATTGCCATTCAGACTGGGGTTAGGTGGTATCTCAGTGTGGTTTTGATTTGCATCTCCCTGATGATTAATGAGGTTGAGCATTTCTTCATGTGTTTGTTGGCTGCTCGGATGTCTTCTTTTGTGAAGTGTCTGTTCATATCTTTTGCCCATTTTAAATGGGGTTGTTTGTTTTTTTCTTTTCAGCACGTTTGAGTTCCTTGTATTCCAGGATGTTAAGCCTTTGTCAGACCTGGTGTTGGCAAATATTTTTTCCCAGTCTGTAGGCTGTCTCCCTGCTCTCTTGATGGTTTCTTGGGCTTTGCAGAAGCTTGTCAGTTTAATAAGGTCCCCCTTTTCTATCTTCTCTCTTATGAGCTGTGGTTTTCGGGTTTTGTTCAGGAATTGGATGCCAGTTCCGATTTCCATGAGGGTATTTCCTTCATTTTCTAAGGTTCTCATGGTTTCAGGTTTTACATTTAGGTCTCTGATCCATTTGGAGTTAACCTTTGTGCAAAGGGATAGATAGGGGTCCTGTTTCAATCTTCTGCATGTTGTTTGCCAGTTTTTCCAGCACCATTTACTGAATAGTTTCTCCTCTCCCCAGTGGTAGGTGGTGGAGGCTTTGTCAAAGATGAGTTGGTTGAGAAATTGAGGTTTGCTTATGGAATCTCAATTCTATTCCATTGATCAATATGCCTGTTCCTATACCAATACCAAGCTGTTTTGATGATTGTAGCTTTATAGTAAAGTTTGAAGTCTGGTAATGTGATACCACCTGCTTTGCTTTTTTTGCTGAGGATTGTTCTGGCTATCCTTGGACGTATGTGTTTCCATATGAATTCCTGTGTTGTTTTTTCTAGGTCTGAGAAGAATGTTGCTGGTAATTTAATGGGTATTGCATTAAATTTGTAGATTGCCTTAGGTAAGATGGACATCTTCATAATGTTGATTCTTCCAATACATGAACATGGGATATTTTTCCAATTGTTTGTGTCATCTTTGATTTCTTTGAGCAGTATTTTGTAGTTTTCCTTGTAAAGGTCTTTCACGTCTCAGGTTAGGAAGATGCCAAGGTATTTCATTTTTTTGGTGACTATTGCTAATGGAATTGTGTTTTTTATTTGGGTTTCTGTTTGTTTATTATTGGTGTAGAGAAATGCGATTGTCTTTTGCACATTTATTTCGTATCCTGAGACTTTGCCAAGGCCTTTATCAATGTAAGGAGGCCTTTGACAGATTCTCTTGGGTTTTCGAGGTACACCATCATATCATCTGCATAGAGAGATAACTTGACTTCCTCTTTTCCTATTTGAATACCTCTGATTGCCTCCTCTTCTCTGATTGCTCTAGCCAGGACTTCCAATACTATGTTGAACAGGAGGGGAGAGAGTGGGCATCCTTGTCTAGTTCCAGTTTTCAGGGGAATTGGTTCCAATTTTTGTCCATTTAGGAGTATGCTGGCTGTGGGTTTCTCATAGATGGCTTTTACTATTTTGAGGTATGTTCCCCGTATGCCTAGATGTTCAAGGGTTTTTATCAAGAAGGGGTGCTGGATTTTATCAAAAGCTTTTTCTGCATCTAATGATATGATCATGTGGTTTTTGTTTTGACATCTGTTGATGTATTTAATTACATTTATGGTTTTACGAATGTTAAACCAGCCTTGCATGCCAGGAATGAAGCCTACTTGGTCATGGTGGATGATTTTTGAGATGTATTGCTGAATCCGGTTTGCTAGGATTTTGTTGAGAATTTTAGCATCTATGTTCATCAAAGATATTGGCCTGTAGTTCTCTTTCTTTGTTGGATCTTTACCTGACTTGGGTATCAATGTGATGTTGGCTTCGTAAAATGATTTGGGGAGAGTTCCATCTTTTTCAATCGCCTGGAATACCTTCAGTAGGATTGGTATCAGCTCCTCCTTAAATGTCTTGTAGAATTCTGCTGGAAAGCCATCTGGACCAGGGCTTTTTTTTGTAGGAAGTTTTCTTAT
>NW_007146829.1:0-1058 GCF_000164805.1 Carlito syrichta
CCCAAGGCCAACCCGGGCCTCACAGGGAGACCTCATCTCCGCACCCATCCAAACAGAGGTCTGGGGACATGGTGCCCATCATCCCGATCACTCCCGAGGCTGAGGTGGGAGCATCACCAGATCCCATGATTCGAGACTGGCAGTGAATGATGGTCATGTACCCAGGCCCAAGCCTGGGTCACAGAGCCAGACCCTGTCTCCAAAAACATCAGAATCATACACAGATTCTCAACTGAATGTGGTGTGTTCAATGGGTGACTGGATTTGGAGTCAGAAAAAATGGGACTTGGGGGGAAGAAATGTCCCCGCATGAGGGACGTGTCTAAGGCCTTTCTTGGTGTATCATCCTCATTGCCAAGTCAGAGGACTGGCCTGTCTGGGGCACAATTCTCACCTCAGAGAGGAAAGTCGACGGAATTCGGCCAGGGAGTCTCTGGAAATCCTGCACCTTAGCGGGGGCAGTCATTGGGGAGGGGATGCTATAAGGTGCCAAGCTTGGGATACCTCATATGTGGAGGGGCAGGGGGGAAGGACTGAGGGCAGAAAGTTTTCAGACGAATGGATTTCTTTGTTGACTTAGATTTTCTTTATGTCTTCTTTTCTTCCTTTCTTTCTTTCTTACTTTCTTTTCCTTCTTTTCTTTTCTTTTCTCACTAGGTTGTCCAGGTTGCTCTCAAACCACCCAACTTGGGACACCCTCTCAGCCTGGGCCTCCAAAACTGCTTTGATCACAGGTTTGCCATTTGGTCAACATCCTGGTCTTCAGACCTGGTCTTGAACTCTGGGCCAGAGGCGATCCTCCCGCCGAGGCCTGCCCTCACCAAAGGTTTTCTCTGTTTTGCTTGGGGTAAATGTAGGGGATTGCTATGGTGTCCAGCCTGGTCTTGAGCTCCCCGGCTCCAGCCATCTTCCCGCCTCAGCCTCCCTGAGTGCCCAAGAGACAGGCGTGAGTCACCAGGTAGTCCCCACTCCCCTGATGGTTTAAGATTCATGCCCTCCCTTTCCCCAAGGAAGCCCTTGGAAGTAGCGATCATATGGAACCTGGGTAATGAGGTGGG
>NW_007146830.1:0-798 GCF_000164805.1 Carlito syrichta
GATGCTATAAGGTGCCAAGCTTGGGATACCTCATATGTGGAGGGGCAGGGGGAAAGGACTGAGGGCAGAAAGTTTTCAGACGAATGGATTTCTTTGTTGACTTAGATTTTCTTTATGTCTTCTTTTCTTCCTTTCTTTCTTTCTTACTTTCTTTTCCTTCTTTTCTTTTCTTTTCTCACTAGGTTGTCCAGGTTGCTCTCAAACCACCCAACTTGGGACACCCTCTCAGCCTGGGCCTCCAAAACTGCTTTGATCACAGGTTTGCCATTTGGTCAACATCCTGGTCTTCAGACCTGGTCTTGAACTCTGGGCCAGAGGCGATCCTCCCGTCGAGGCCTGCCCTCACCAAAGGTTTTCTCTGTTTTGCTTGGGGTAAATGTAGGGGATTGCTATGGTGTCCAGCCTGGTCTTGAGCTCCCCGGCTCCAGCCATCTTCCCGCCTCAGCCTCCCTGAGTGCCCAAGAGACAGGCGTGAGTCACCAGGTAGTCCCCACTCCCCTGATGGTTTAAGATTCATGCCCTCCCTTTCCCCAAGGAAGCCCTTGGAAGTAGCGATCATATGGAACCTGGGTAATGAGGTGGGTGGAGGTTTGGCATCCCAGTGGGGACACACCCCTCCCTCAGGCACTCCCCCAGGGGAGGGCTTGAGGGGAAACTGTGGCCACACTCTATGGGGTCCCATGTCATCGGAAGGTAGCAGTCCTCGTGGTGGGTCCTGAGAGGGGTGTGCAGCCTGGGCACAGGGGCTCAGGCCTGTTATTCCAGCATGCTGGGAGGCCGAGGCAAAAGGATGGCCTG
>NW_007146831.1:0-1159 GCF_000164805.1 Carlito syrichta
TTCTTTTCTTTTCTTTTCTCACTAGGTTGTACAGGTTGCTCTCAAACCACCCAACTTGGGACACCCTCTCAGCCTGGGCCTCCAAAACTGCTTTGATCACAGGTTTGCCATTTGGTCAACATCCTGGTCTTCAGACCTGGTCTTGAACTCTGGGCCAGAGGCGATCCTCCCGTCGAGGCCTGCCCTCACCAAAGGTTTTCTCTGTTTTGCTTGGGGTAAATGTAGGGGATTGCTATGGTGTCCAGCCTGGTCTTGAGCTCCCCGGCTCCAGCCATCTTCCCGCCTCAGCCTCCCTGAGTGCCCAAGAGACAGGCGTGAGTCACCAGGTAGTCCCCACTCCCCTGATGGTTTAAGATTCATGCCCTCCCTTTCCCCAAGGAAGCCCTTGGAAGTAGCGATCATATGGAACCTGGGTAATGAGGTGGGTGGAGGTTTGGCATCCCAGTGGGGACACACCCCTCCCTCAGGCACTCCCCCAGGGGAGGGCTTGAGGGGAAACTGTGGCCACACTCTATGGGGTCCCATGTCATCGGAAGGTAGCAGTCCTCGTGGTGGGTCCTGAGAGGGGTGTGCAGCCTGGGCACAGGGGCTCAGGCCTGTTATTCCAGCATGCTGGGAGGCCGAGGCAAAAGGATGGCCTGGACCCCAGTATCAAGACCAGCCCGGGCACCTTGGCGAGACCGCATCTGTACAAGAAGCCAAAAAAAGAATGGAACGTGATGGCGCACGCCTGTTGTCCCATCCACTCAGGAAGCCATGGCCGGAGGATCACCAGAGTGTAGCCAGTGAATGCTGTGGTGGGCAAGAGCAGGCCCCTCCACTCTGGCCTGGGTGACACAGAGGGACTCTTACTCAGAATAGCAATACCAACCACCACCACCACCACAACCACAGGCCAGGCTCACGGTCTCAGCCTGGCATCCCAGTCTTTGGGAGACCAAGACAAGTGAATGGCTGTTGGAGTACCGGCTCTGACCGAGGGGGCTTAGGACCCACACCAGAGAATCTGGATAGAGAGAAGAAACCACTCGGAGGCAGTTCTTCTGGGAGCAGTCTGATCAGGACTGAAGCCAAATTTTATTTAAACTCCTTCTAACTTATATACTATTTTCTATACTCTCCAGCAGTGTGATAATTACTTGCTGGGGGTATACAAATT
>NW_007146832.1:0-680 GCF_000164805.1 Carlito syrichta
AAGGTAACTGTGTGATCCTCCTTAGCTAAAGCCACAGACGAAACTGTTATCAAAGTAGCAACAGTTATTAGGGCTGCAATTTTCAAGATCAAAGTGGGTAAAAACATTTTAGTCTTTTTCTTAGAAGAGTACTAACCTCATATAATGTTTGTAAACCATGTTAATCATACCAGCGAGATGACAGTTGTATTTGAAGCATTAAATAAGGAGACTGTTTTAAGATTACAAAACCTTCATAAAAGGCATCAGTTAAATAGTTAGTTAAAATACATTGTGCACAAGACATCTTATAAATATTATTGTAATAGTTAATTTTAACAGTTTGATTTTCATTCCATACAAGAAAAGCATTAGAGGATTGTAAGCCAGCTCTTATTTTACAGGTATGAAATCCCCTACGTGGTTGGACTAAAACAATGGGTTTTAGGGCAGAAAGGGCCCTCCATAAGTAAGGTTGAACAATTTATTTATTCCCAATAGTAGTTGTTAATATCGGTGGTACCCATTCATTAATATGTCCCCTAGCAGGGCCATCATATATGTGTGGGTTTACAGTATAGGGTCGTAAATTGAGACCCCAGTCACTGATATATAGTTTTTCACCAGGTTGGATTAGTCACTTTAGATCCATAAACCCACTCTCTCAATTTGGATATCCAGTGTCTTGCTGGATGAGTAAC
>NW_007146833.1:0-795 GCF_000164805.1 Carlito syrichta
GGTCAGCCCCTTTTGCCAGGTCGTGAGATCTCCTGAAGGAGAGACGGATAGGCGAAAGACGGACACAATATTCCCGGACACCTGCTTCCTGAGCAGATGACATCCTTTATTAGTTAACAGAAAGCTTTTTTTTTTTTTTTTTTGAGTTGGAGTCTCACTCTGTCACCCAGACTGGAGTGCAGTGGCCGCTCCCGGCCACCACAGCCTCGACCTGCTGGGCTCCGGCGATCCTTCCGCCTCAGCCTTCCGAGTAGCTGGAATTACAGGCGTGCGCTACCACGCCCGGCTGATTTTTTGATTTATTGTAGAGATGAGGTCTCGTTGCCCAGGCGGATCTCGAACCCGCGGGCTCAGGCAATCCACTCACCTCAGCCTCCCAAAGGCGCGGGATTACAGGCTGAGCCACCGAGCTCGGCTAACAGAAAGCTTTTATAGCATTTGTAAAAGGGGCAAGACAAAGAAAATTCCTTCACGTATATATGTTTTAAAAGTTACCACCATCTAGCGGTCTTTAGAAGAAACGAATAAGCCAAAAACTATCTACTTTCAGTTAATGAGTCTTGAGATAAGTGTAAAAGGAGTTTCACTTAAACTAAACATAATGCATACAAGGTTTACTTTGATTTCGGTTCCACATCACTTGTGTAATTAAAAAAGCCTTAAAACCACTAATACAAAACTATAGATTGTGCCTAGTGATAGTAGGAATATGAAGCCCATTAACTTGACCCAACAACAGTGGCTAGCTTTTAAGAATAACTATGAAAGTCACTTACTGTGAAAATACATACACTA
>NW_007146834.1:0-5066 GCF_000164805.1 Carlito syrichta
CTCAGTTACTGGGACATCCCATCATACAGGAGTGCTAGTCACTATGGCACCCATTATGGAGGAAGGCCATCACTGGGGCACAAATCACCAAGGAGGCACAGTCATTGAAGCACTCATAATGAAGGAGGAATTTTCACTGATGCACCCATTATATAGGAGACACATTCATTAGGGCTATCACCGGAGAAAATTTATCACTGGAGTACTCTTTAGAATGAGGATTACTCACTGAAGCATTTTTCACAGAGAAAGTTTAGTCACTGGGGCACACATCAGAGGAGGGTCATTTATTGGGGCACACATCACTGAGAAGGTATAGTCACTGGGCACCCATCAAAAGTGAAAGGTCAGTAATTGGGCCAACAATCACAGCACGGGTTATTCACTGTGGCACCCATCACAGAGGAGGTCCAGTTACTTGGGTACTCATAATGCGGAAGGGAAAGTCACCAGAGACCTATCACAGAGAAGGTCTTGTCATTGGGGTACCACTCATACGTGAAGGCCAGACATTTGGGCACCATTACAGAGGAGGCACAGTCACTTGGGTACATATTATGTTGGAGAACAGTTACTGAAACACCCATCTCAAAGGAAGGCCAGTCAATAGGGCACCCATTATGGAGGAGTCCCAGTGATTGGAACACTCACCACAGAAGAGGGCTAATAACTGGGGCATCCTGCATGGAAGAGGGCCAGTCATTGGCGCATGAATCTCAGATGAACCCCAGGCACTGGATATCCCTTAAAAGAGAACAGCCAGTCACTGGGGCAGTCATTATGGAGGAGTCCCAGTTACTGAGACCCCCAGGACTAACCACTCTGGCACCTATTACTGAGGAGGACCAGTCATTAGTATACCCTTCCCAAAGGAGGGCTTTTCACTGATGCATCCATTATGAAGAAGACCCAGTTACTGGTACACCCATCACAGGGAACAGTTAGTCACTACGGCACACATAATGAAGGCTGACCACTCAGAAGGGCACAAATCACCAAGGAGGCACAGACACTGGGACACACATAATGTAGAATGGCTAGTCACTGAGGCACAGATTATTTAGGATATTTAGGCACTAAGCCAGTGATCACAGAGTAAAAATAGACACTGGGGTGCCAATTACAGAGGAGGATCAGACACTGGGGCTTTTATCAGAGAGAAGGGTTAGTCACTGGTGCACACATCACAGAGGAGGGCAAGCCAATGAGCAATCTATCACAGAGGCAGTCTAGTCACTTGGAAACCCAACACAGAAAATGGCTAGTTTTGTGACACTCAGTAGAGGACCAGTCACTGTGCACCCATTATGGAGGAGGACTAGTCATTGGAACAATTTTCACAAAGGAGAGCTAGTCACTGTGGAAATAATAATGGAGGAGGGCGTGTCACTTGGGCACCAATCACAGGAGGAATTATGACTTTTATACCCATAACAGAATGGAACCAGTCACTGAGACACTTAGCACAGAAGGGAGCCAGTCACCAGGGCACTCAGCATAGAGGAGAGCTTGACCCTAGGGTATCCCCCCATCACAGAGGAGGCACAATCACTGAGATACCTATCACAGAGGAAGGACAGTCATAGAGGCACTCATCACAGAAGAGAGCCAGCCACTCTGACACCCATCTCTGGGACAGGAAGAGAAAATCTGCATTTTATCTTGCATATTTCTAAAAGGGTTTCCTTTCGTGAACCCTATGAAGTAATCTTACCACTTTCACCCCCAGGATACAAACTATGTTTCTATAAGGGACTGTGATTTCTAGTCATAGCTTCCATAGGGAGAAGGATGTTACCTTTGTAGTTTACAAAAATCGACCTAGCTACTTTGTGGTTTCAAATATTTCAATAGCTTAAACAAAACAATTTGTAGTCTTAAATACTATGGGCTTGCCCAAATTAATTCCAGGAGTAAATTAATCTTGAGTCATAAGCTGTTGTTAGAGTAAAGGTCATGAGTTTTTACATTTTCATTGACTCTTGAATTTATATTTTTTCTTGTGAGTTTTTCACCTTTGACTTAGATTCCAAGTCTTGAAGCAATGAAAAAACAGTCACAATTCAATCCAGAAATAACTTGCCTGCAGGTATTTCTCCTTAAACCTAATGACCTCCTTTGCTCAGTGAAGTACTTTTCCAGCAAGGGAAACCTAGAGACGGTTTTTTACCTTCCTGGAGTTTCAACTGCTTTTTTCCTGAACTGACACAAATGATCACACCACTTTCTGTTATGCATTACACCAAGAAGCTTCCGATATTCACCTTTGTGTTTTCACTTTAATGTCACTGGGAACATCTGAGGTTTTCCTTCGGATTCTTTCAATGACAACTTGACAAACTATTTTTTTGTGTGTGAAAGTGTTTTCCATACTTCCAGATACATAAATATTTAAATAAATAAATTTTCAAAATGTAACTTTAAATAGAGTTGATTTCACACAATCTGTTTGATGAGTGGATCCATCTGCCACCTGTCAGTGGAATAAAGAAAAAAACTGGTTAACTTTTTTCTCACTATTATTTAAATAAATTTTGACATCTGCTTTGCCAAGCTCTTACATAGGATGAAGCAATGTAGATAGCGTGGAAGGCTTTAACAGGTTAGCATCAGCATAGGCTTGAAAATTCTTTCCTAGAATGAAGCTCCACAAATAATTTTGGAAGCCATTAACCAGTTAGCATCAACCAAGGATTGTAGTCAATTTTGCCACTCTCTGATAAATGGGCAAAAAGTATCTGGGACAGAAGGGAAAAAAAACGTTTTAAGTTGTTTTTTGCTAGGAGATCTTTTTTTATTAACCCATGAAATGATCACAACAATTGATCAAAAACTAGGATGAAAAGCATGTTTTTATAAGGAACTGTTTTCTGTCCTCATTTCTTCCGTATGAAGAAGTACCTTCTCTTTGTACTTTTTCAAATATTTAACTAGCAATTTTTGTTGTGGATTCACATATCCAAATCTCTGAAACAATTCAATGTGTAGTCTTAAATACATGGGCCTACTTAAGTTAATTCAAGAAGTGTAAAACTCTAGAGTCTTGAACTGTAGTTAAAAGGCATGAGTTTTTAAAACTTCATTAAGCCATGAGCCTTTGTTCCATCTCGCCTTTCTTTACACATTTGTCAAATACACAGACTCCTGAGGTAGTTAAGAAACAATCTACAATTAAGCCTATAAATAGGTAACCCACAGGGGTTTCTCTTAAACCTAATGATTTTTGTTGTCCAGGAAACAATCTTCTGGCAAGGGCATTCCAGAGAAGGTTTTTGACTTTGCTGGAGTCCAACATGTTTTGTTCCCTGAAATGACACAAATTATCACTGCACATTCTGTTATTTATAATGACAAAAATCTGCCAACATACAGGTTTTTGTTTCTTTTTATGTTACTGTGGATATATAAGGATTTGTTTTAGTTAATTTCAAAGGCAATTTTGGCAATCTCTTTTCTTTGTAAAAGTTTTTTATTTATTCCAAATAGATATTTAAATAAATAAAAAAAAAGTAAGTGTCTTTTGCTTGACTCAGTAGGTTATATTGCAAACAATTAGAGTGCTGGATCCTGCCATCTGTCAGTAGGAAATGAAGGCAAAACCTGGTACATTTTTTTTTTGCTGTATGCTTTAAATAAGTCCTGCTATCTGCCTTGCCATCTCTTACCTATAGAGACGTTACACAGATAATATGGATGACTTTAGCAAGTTAGCATTAACATAGGGAAGTTTGCCACTCTCTGATAAATGCACTGATGACCACTGGACAACTCATCTCTGGGAAAGAAATGGTAAACACTAAGTTTCAGCTAGGTTTGTTGCTCAAAGTACTTGTGAACCCCATGAAATATTCATAATACAACTCATGTTTTCAAAAGGGATTGTGTTATCTCCATATAGCTTCCATGTAGAGAGAAACCTTCTTATTTTACTTATAGAAAAAATTGAACTAGCAAATATTTTGGGGGGATTCACATACCGCAACTCTTTAAAATAATGCAACGTGTAGTCTTAAATACTTTGGGCTTGTCTATGTTAATTCAAGGAGTGAAATAATCTCGAGTCTTGGGCTGCAGTTAAAGGGCTTGAGTTTTTAAGTCTTCATTGAACTGTAAGCCTAACTTCATTCAATCTGACTTTTCCACATTTGACCTAAATACAGACTGTCAAGAAAATTGTAAAAATCCTCTATTTCAGTCCAGTAGGTAATGCATAATTGTTACTCCTGAGGGCTAAATATCTTTATTGCCTGGGAAGCAATCTTCTGGCAAGATAACTCCGAGCACGTTTTTGAATTTGCTTGATTTCAACCACACTTTGTTTGCTGATCTGACACAAATTAATACACCACATTTCATTATTTTTATTCCAAGATTCTTCCAACGTGCACATTTGTGTTTTCTCTTTAATGTCACTGGATCATTCAAGGTCTTATTCAACTTCCTTCTAAGGCATATTGATAATCTCCATTCATTGTGAAAGTGTTTTACTGAAATACAAACACACACATAAACACATAACCAAATAAGTAAATAAATATTAGTGTAGTTTTTGACTCATAGATTACACTGCAAACTGGTGGAGTGTGTGAATCCATTGGTCAACTGAAAGGCAGCAAATTGTATTTTATTTATTTTATCAATATGCTTTAAAGAAATCCCGATGTCTGTTTTGCCAAACTTTTAGCTAAAGTGTAGTTACTCATATAATGTGAAAACATTTAGCAGGTTAGCGTCAAGATAGGTTTTTGGTGACTGCCACTGCCCAATGCATGCACTGGATATGAATTGGCAACACATCTCTGGCACAGGAAAATAAAAACTTACTTTACATTTAGCTTACTTGTTGCTAAAAGTGTTTATTTCTCTGAACCTTATAACACAATTACAACACTCTAGTCCCTAGGGTAAAAACAGCATTTCCACTGCTATTAGGAAACTTCTCACAGCTTCTGTAGTAAGAAGAACCGCTCTGTGTACTTTTACATAAATTGAACTAACAATTTTGTTTGGAGTTTTACATATTTTCATTTCTGAAAAAATGCACTGTATATCTTAATTACTATGTG
>NW_007146834.1:5188-6986 GCF_000164805.1 Carlito syrichta
AGTTTAACAATCTCTATCACCCTGTGAAGCACCTTAATGGCAACTGGACTCCAGAGCAGGATGCTGATTTTCTGGAGTCCCACCATGCTTTCTGCCCAAAGTAGGCACAAAATATTTCACCACATTCCGCTATTTATTTTGCCAAGAGTCTTCCAACTTGCATATTTGTGTTTTCTCTTTAACGTTAATGGGAACATCTAAGGTTTTCTTTTAGTTTCCTTCAAAGGAAATTTGGCAAAATCCTTTCATTTTAAAAGTGTTTCTCCGGCTTTGAAACATATACATAGATAAATAAATAAGTACACAAATGAAAATAGAGTGTGTTGTTTGACAAAGTAGAATTTACTCCAAACTCTATGAATCAGTGGAACCATCTTCCCACTGTGGGTTGCTTATTTTATTTTATTTTCTACTATACTCTAAAGAGATCCTGATATCTGTTTTGCAAAATTCATGTCTAAAGTGAAACTACATGGAATAATATGGAAACCTTTAACAGATTATAGTCCATGTAGGATTGTAGGCTACTTTTCCACTCTCTCGTGAATGCATTGGTCACCACTGGGTAACAAACTCTAGCAAAGGAAGACGAAAAGTACATTTTAAATAGGTAGTTGCTAAAAATGCTGTCTTTTTGAACCCCATGAGATAGTCATAACACTCTAGCCCCTAGGCTACAAATCATGTTTCCACAAAGTACTATGTTCTCTCCTCATAACTCATGGAAACATAATCAATCTCCTTGTACTCTAAGAAAAATTGACCTAGGAACTTCTGTTTGTGGTTTCACTTATTTTAATCACTGAAGTAATGCAATATGTAGTCTTAAATACTATGGGCTTACTTAAGTTAATTCAAGGTGTGAAATACTCTAGAGTCTTAAACTGCAGTTAAAAGGCAATTTTTTTAGTTAGAGTCTCACTCTGGCGCCCAGACTGGAGTGCAATGGTACCCTAATGGCCACCCCCACATCAACCTACTAGGCTCCAGCATTTCTTTCATTTCTGCTTTCTAAGTAGCTGGAACTACAGGTGCATGCTACCACACCTGGCTAATCTTTTTATTTATTATAGAGATGAGGCCTCATCAAGTTATCTGAACTGGCCTCAACCTGTGGGTACAGGCAATCCACTAACCTCGGTGCCCAAAGTGCTGAGATACAGGCTGAGCCACTGAGCCCAGCCAGGACACGAGTTTTAACTCCTTATTGAACTGTGAGCTTATCTTCATTTTGTATGACTTTTATCACCCTGGATCTACACTTAGCCTTCTAAGGCAATGAGTTAATACCTTTCAATTAAAAATTCAAAGTAGAAAGCAGGCGGATGTTTTTCCTTAAGTCTAATGATCTCTGTTGCCCACTGAAGCACTTTTCTGGTAATGAAAGCAGAATTTTTACTTTGAAGGACCTCCATCGTGATTTATTCTCTAAAATGACATAAATGATCACAATACATTTCATTATTTATTTAGTCAAGATTTTTTTGACTTGTACATTTGTGTTTTTCTTTGAAGTCACTGAAAACATCTAATATTTGCTTTCAGCTTCCTTCAAAGGCAATTTGGCTACTTGCTTTCTTTCCGAAAGTGTTTTACTTTCTTCCAAATGCATAAGTTGATTAATAAATATATAAATAAAAACAATTGCAGTGTTAGACTCAATATGTTACAATACGAACTGTTTGAATATGTTTTTCCATTTGCTTCCTGTTGGTAGCAAATGAAGAAAAAAATCCAGTTAGTTTGTTTTACTTTGTTCTCGTTATGCTTTAAAGACATTTTGATATATGCTTCGACA
>NW_007146834.1:7006-10257 GCF_000164805.1 Carlito syrichta
AGGTCTTATTAAGGGTCAAGCTACACAGAAAATGTCGGAGCCTTTAGCATGTTAGTAACAACAGAGGTTTGTGTGATGCTTTTCCACTTTACAATGAATACACAGAGTACCACTGGGGAACATGTCTCTGGGACATGAATTGAAAAAATACCTTTTAATTTGTATGTTGCTAAAAGTCTTTCATTTGTGAACCTAATTAAATAATCATAGCACTCTAACATTTAAGATATAAACATGTTTTCATATGTGATTGTGTTATCTCCTTATAGCTTTCTTGGGTAGAAAATCCTTTTCTTTATACTCTAACAAAAATTTACAGGAAAACATTGTTTTGGGATTCACATATTTCAATCTCTGAAACAATGCAATGTGTACTTTTAAACAAGATGAGTTTCCCTAAATTAATTCCAAAGTAAAATAATCAGGAGCCTTAAACTGCAGTTAGATTAAATGTCAGAAGTTTTAGACTTTTATGGACCCTTATTTTGTCGTCATTTCTTCTGACTTTTACAACTCTGACCTATATGCAGCTTTCTGAATTAATAACAGTCTTCAATGAATCCCTAAACTAGGTAGCATTCAGGTGTTTCTTCTTAAGACTAATGTCCTATATTTTCTCAGTGAAACATTTTTCTAGCAAAGAAATTCCAGAGCAGATGTTTGATTATGCTGGAGTCCCTCCACGCTTTGTTCTCTGAACTGACAATAATTATTACAGCACATTCCATTGTGTATTATACAAAGAGTCTTCCAACATGGACATTTGTGTTTACTTTTTAACATCACTGGGAACATCTTAGATTTTCTTTCAACTTACTTCAAAGGAAATTTGGCAGTTTCTTTTCATTGTGAAAGAGTTTTACTTCCAAAAATTTAAATAGATAAATAAGTAAATAAATGACAAAAGAGTGTGGTATTAGACTCATTGGGTTACAAGACAAACTGTTTAAATGGGTGAATTCTTGTGCAAATGAAGTAGAGACCTGATTGGTTTATTGTATTTTTCTTCTCATTATGCTTTAAAGAAATCCTGACATCTGTTTTGCCATGCTCTTACCGGAAGTAAAGCTAAACATAAAATGCAGAAACCTCTTGTGCATGAACATCAATGTAGGTGTGTAGGCTACTTTTCACTCTTCAATGAAGGCACTGATTGCCACTTAAATACATGTCTCTGGGACAGAAAAAATAAAAACACGTTTTGACTTGCATGTTGCTAAAGTTCTTCCTTTATGAACCTCATGAAAAAAGCATAACACTCTCTCCCTAGGATACAAGTCATGTTTTCATAAGGGTGTTTGTTTTCCTTATAGGTTCCCTTGAGAGAAGGATCTTTTATTTATACTATTATAAAAATCAACCTATTAACATTATTTAGGGTTTTACATATTTCAACACCTGAAACAATGCTATGTGTACTATTAAACACTGTGAACTGGTCTAAATTAATTCTAGAAGTGAAATAATCAAAAGACTTAAACCTGAGTTAGAGAAAAGGACAGAACCTTTTGACTTTTCATGGATCCCTGTGCTTATCTTTGTAACTTCTGACTATTTTAACTCTGACCTTGACTCAGCCCTATGAGGAAACGTCTCCAATTAAGCAAAGAAGTAGATAGCATGCAGAAGTTTCTCTTTAAGCCTAATCGTCTCTGTTGCCCAGAGAAGCATCTTAATGGAAAATGACTCCTAGTTTCTTCAAACACGCACATTTCTGTTTTCTCTCTCTTTTTTTTTGAGTTGGAGTCTCACTCTGTCACCCAGACTGGAGTGCAGTGGCCGCTCCTGGCCACCGCAGCCTCGACCTCCTGGGCTCCAGCAATCCTTCCACCTCAGCCTTCCGAATAGCCGGAATTACAGGCATGTGCTACTACGCCCGGCTGATTTTTTGATTTATTGTAGACATGAGGTCTTGCTGCCCAGGCGGGTCTCAAACCCGCGGGCTCAGGCAATCCGCTCACCTCAGCCTCCCAAAGGCACAGGATTACAGGCTGAGCCACTGAGCCTGGCTCATTTCTGTTTTCTCTTTAATGATACTAGGAACATCAAAGATTTTATTTCAGATGTATTCAAAGGCAATTTGGGAATCGTATTTCTTTATGAAAGTATTTTACTTATTTCCAAATACATAAACAGATAAATAAATACATAAATGAAAAAGTCTGGTGCTAGACTGTTTGTTAGGGTGCAACCTGAATTGGTGACTTCACCTGCCACCAGTCAGCAGCACATCAAGAAAAATCTTGGTTAGTTTATTTTTTTTTTCTTGCTATGCTTTAAAAAAATCCTGATTCTGTTTTGCCAAACTCTCAACTAGAGTTAGGCTACATAGATAAAAAATACTTTATAGGTTGGCATTTCTGTAGGTTTGTGGACAATTTTATCACTCTCTGATGAATTTACTAATTAACACTTGGCAACATCATTCTGAGACAAGAGGAAAAAACTACATTTTACTTTGCTTGATGCTCAAAGTGCTACCTTTTTTAAACTTCATGAACAATCTGTACACTATATCCCCTAGGCTATGGACCATGTTTTGATACGAGTCTGGGTTCTCTCCCCATAGTTTTCATAGGAAGAAGAAACTTCTCTCTGTACTTTTATGCAAATTGACCTAAAAAATTTGTTTGTTGTTTTACATATTTCAATCCCTCCAGAAATGCAGTATGTAGTCTTAAATAATATGGGGTTGCCTAAGTTAATTACAAGAAGAAAAAATCTAGAACCTTAATATGCAGTTTAAGGGCATTAATTTTTAAATCTTCAGAGAAATTTGAGCCTATATTAATTATTTTCAGAGATTTTCATATTTGACCTTGATTCAGCTCTCTGAAGCAATGAGCAAACAGCCTCCAATTAAGCACAGGTAGCATGCGAGTGTTTTTCTCTATAAACCTAATGATCTCTATTGCTCATTAAATAACTCTTCTGTCAAGAGAAGTCCAGAGGATGTTTTGTACATTTATGGAGTCTCACCACGATTTGTTTCATGACATGACTCAAAGAACCACACCATATTTCTGTATTTATCTTGCCAAAGGTCTCCTAGCATGCACGTTTGTGTTTTCATTTTAATGTAGTTGGAAACATATAAAAATATTTTCAGCTTCCTTCAAAGGTAATTGGCCAATATATTTAGGAAAGTGTTTTTCTTATTTCCCAAAACATAAATAGATAAATAAATAAAAGTATAGTTTGGTGTGAGACTCAGTATATTATACTGAAAACAGTTATATTTTTATATATTT
>NW_007146835.1:0-690 GCF_000164805.1 Carlito syrichta
TTGACGCAATACCCATTAAATTATCAGCAGTATTCTTCTCAGACCTGGAATATGACAATACAGAAATTCATATGGAAACATAAATGACCACAAATAGCCAAAGTAATCCTTAGCAAAAACAAAAAACAAACAAAAAACAAAGCAGGAGGTATTACACTCCCAGACTTTAAATTTTATTATAAAGTTACAATAATCAAAACAGCTTGGTATTGATACAAAAGCAGGCATATAGACCAATGGAACAGGGTAGAAATTACAGAAGCAAAACCTCAATTTCTCAACCAACTCATCTTCAACAAAACCTCCACCACCAACCACTGGGGAGAGGAGAACCTATTCAGTAAATGGTGCTGGGAAAACAGGCCAACCACATGCAGAAGATTAAAACAAGAACTTTGCCTATCACCATACACAAAAATAAACTCTAAATGGATGGAAGACCTAAAGGTAAAACTTCAAACTATAAGATCCTTAAAAAATACAAGAGACACCGTTATGGAAATTGGAACTGGCAACCAATTCCTGATCAAAACCCCAAGTGCCCATGTCATAAGAGATAAGATTGACAAGTGGGACCTCATCCAATTGACAAGCTTCTGCAAAGTCAAGGAAATCATCAAAAGAGCAGACAGCCCACAGACTGGGAAAAAATATTTGACAACTGTTGCCTGACAAAGGCCTAACATCTAG
>NW_007146836.1:0-4192 GCF_000164805.1 Carlito syrichta
CATCTCTTCAACAAGGTTACCTGCATAATGAACATTTGTACACCTAACCCTGAATTGTACTCCACATCTTTAAAATTAAAAATTAAACAGAAAAAGAAAATTGAGTGCTCACTGGTAATTAAGCTGAGAAGTAGACACTCCCCAGCTGAGTTTTTGGAATGAGCCTGTGTGTGAGAGATGAGGCCCAGGTCATAGTTATAAGACAGGAGTGTATTCACCTCATCTCCCTCCAGATCATTTGCACCCTGTCATGTGTGGATGTAGTAAAAGATCTGGTTTTGGGATTGTTAAAGAGAACAGCTAGCAGAGGGAAAACTAAATGTATAGAGTTTTCGAAAAACAAGACATCTAGGAACATCTTTTTAACTCATAAGATTATCTTCCTGGAAAATCTTACCCTAGCTGGTTATGTAGGATCTTTACTTGTCAAGAAAACAGAAGTCTCCCTGTAACCCTAATGTCAAGAAAATAAACAGATTTCCCAATGCATCTCTTTGTTCAAGAGATTCCTGTTCTGTAGTTCCAGCTACTTGGAAGGCTGAGGCGGAAGGATCGCTGGAGCCCAGCAGGTCGAGGCTGCAGTGGCTGGGAGAGGCCACTGCACTCCAGTCTGGGTGACAGAGTGAGACTCCAACCTAAAAAAAAAGAGATTCCTGGTGGTGTCTGCATCTGTAACTATTAATATTTTTCATATGCAGGGAAGAGCAGTGGTTCCCAAATGAGGGTGTTTTCAATGCTCTGGATATTTACCAATTTTGGAGACATTTCTGGTAGTAAAAATTGATGGATTCTACTGACATCTCATCAATTATGGCATACATGATTCACAGGACTGCCTTCCTTCCTACTAAATAATTTTGGGGACCCCAAAGTAGAAGGTTCTGAGAATAAAAAGCCACATTGTCAATAGAGAAATACTTTCTGAATTTTTTTTAAACAAAAACTGAATGTCCTCATCAATGTTAGATGTTAGAGAAAGTTTCTGCACAAGAGTGGGTATGACAGGCAGAATTCTAAGTCATCCTTTGATCTTTGCTTTCTTTTGTTACACCCAGGACTGTCCTCTTTCTTTGGGTGTAGCCAGATGTATGACTTGTTCTAGACAATTGAATATTTTATTTCTCATGTTTGCTTTCAAAATAATTTTTTTTCTTGAACCACAATCTATGTTCCTTTTTATATAATTGAATATTTCGATTTTGGGCCTCAAGAGTAAATATTAGATTTTAACATGTTAAGATAGCTTATACAAAGTCTTCAGTGGTTGTAGATTCTACTCTTTTGAGCATAAACACATCTGAATCTATTTTACAGGGTAACTAAAAATTATAATTTCTTAGGTGTGATAATGATGTTTTTCCTTTAAAATATTCACTTGTTAGGTATAGTTAAGATTTTTACAAATTTAATAATGCTGTATCTTAGCTTTGATTTAAAATGTCACTAGGACATTGGAAGTTGATATCTGAAAATAAAAGACAAAATAACAAGAATGGCTGGGGCTTGAGATATGTACTTATGATGAACTCATTAAGATTTTAAATTTCCATGAAAATTTTTAAATATAATAATTTTTATGAAAACCTTTATGCAATGCTTTTTGGTTCTAGCACATAATGAAAAAAAGGCAAATGGATTCTGCTGCTGGGAGCTCTGTGGGACTCTCTTTTTCCTGCAAAAGGTAAGAGGGGACTGGGGCTCTAGGTTCCCTTGGGGCAAGTTGGCAGTGTGAGAACCCCAAGATGCAAGGGAGGGTCACCTTTTCTTTGAGGGTGTGTGGAGGTGGGCTTTGTAGCCATGTTTCACCACTTTGGAGTTTATCTGTGTGTGGCCCCACAGTCAGCAGAGGGTGTGCTGTGGTGACTTTGAGGATAGTTTCTGAGAAGTCTCCAGAGGAGTCTTGTGCATGTGGCATTTTCATCTGGAAGGGGCCAGCAGGCTCTCAAGAGGGACTTATCTCTTGTCTGACTGAAACTTTTTCTGTGTCCAATCAGTTCTGAAATGAATGCCATTTACACCCAAGCAGAACATTTGAATATTTTCTCTGTGCTTATTAAAGTGATATTTTATTCTAAAATCATTTAACATGGGGTAGTGATAGGCATGTACCTGTGGGTTCAGGCTTCCACTCTGAGTGGTGAGTTTTCCTGATTTTGAACCAACAATGCATAGTTCTCAGTAGCATTTGGTGAGCAAGTGTTATAGCTCAATCCAATAATTCAGCTTCTATCCCTCGCAGTCAATTAAAATACAAAAGGCAGAGTCTCGGGGGGGAAAGGGAGTGTTTCATTTCTATAATAGGTTGTAGGGAGATGGGTCAGCATTGTTGCCACAAAGCCCAGGTAACGCAACACAGATTCATTTCAGAATTTATTCCACAATAAATTGATAGCCCTTCACCCACCCCATGTTTAAAGTCAACGTGCAGTTTTCGCATGACTCAAGGTTTACGTGAACAATTTTTAATATGTGACCTCTGAGCTGACACAAAGTCTCCTGGTCATGCTGACATTTTAAATGACATTTTGGAATTTGCAATTTGTTTTTTTACAGTTTTTTTTTAAGAGGAAGGGGCAGATAATTGCAATATTTGGAAGGAAGGGAATGTCATAACATTTAAGATAATAACTTTAAATAGTTCTAAAACATAATTGTAGCCATCTTTTATTCCCATAGACCTGACCTGTAACAGTCTGATGTCCTTGGATTCACAGATGGAGGGGAGGTGGGCAATGCCCACTCCACACTTTCAGACACATTCCTGTTGGCCTTGGACCACTCTCCTCATCACTAGGTGGATGAGCTTGCTGTTTCTTCTTCAGCACCAGCATAAGCTTGCTATAAGATTGGCCTTCCAGCCCAGTCAGGCAAGGCTGTGCTGGGAGAAGTGAGGACAGTGAGAGGAGGGAAGAAAGAATGTGCACTTTTAGAGTCAAATGGCTTTTGTGTTTAGCGCAACTCCGCTACAAAAGAATACAAGTTTTTGCTCTAATGCAACCAAAGTGACTTCTTTTCAGCCTATAACAAAGGCACCACAGGTAAAGCAGAGCTATGCAAGGGTCTCTGTCAACTCTTCCTGGGGCATCCCCAGACATTTTGGTCATTAGTGTAGTGAATGTCAGAAATGGTTGTGGTGGCAGTTTTGATGTGTTTTTAATTGGTGAGTTTGTAGACAGTTGATCTTATTAAGTGTGAGTTCTTATTAGTGAACAAAGGCATGTGAACTGCTGACAGCATTCTGAAAACCTTTGTATGTATGTGCTAGAAAATTCCAGTGAGGCGTGTTAGATGGCCTGTATCCAACTTGTTGGTTGATACTGATTTTCTGTCTTCTGGCACCATTCTGCCTGCAGACCCTGCTGCATCTGCCATACGTTTCCTGTTAGACAATGGCCAGAGCATCTACGTGGATGGAAAGCCTCATGGAGCCCACAGAACAGCTTGCAAATCAACTAAGCAGATTGTGTGCTCACCAGTGTGCATTGGAGTGGGTGTTATAGCAGCCTCAGCTAAGACAGTGGTCCACCTGGGAGTATGTAGAATGGCCCTTGTGTTGTTGGGTTTTTTTTCCTATTCGCTCTAGTTCAGATGACTGATCCTTGACTTGGCCTCTGAGGCCTGATGATTATCTTTCTGCTCCCTCCAACTGAATCCAGTTTTGGTTCCCTTGCCTTTAGTTCAGTGGTGGTTGCATGGTACAGGTCTGTATGTTCTGTGGACAGTGTACACCCTGGGGTGAGCGGATGATGCATAAGTAATGTTATGCAGTTTCAGTTTCCTTGAACCCATCAGTGGTGGCACAGAAAACCAGATGTAAACATGAGCTGTTTTGTCCTCAAGAAGCAAGCAATATTTTGGATTCTGCCAATCATCACATCCTCCTGCCTGTAAGTAAGAAGTAAGCATATGGCTGTTGAAACCGAAGGGGAAATCTTAAGAGTGAGACAGCACTTCTTGAGAAACATTACTCACTCCTAGTGACAGACATACCTCCATAATGGCCTCTGTCCCTGCCTCTTCCTCCCACCAAGAGTGGAATGACTAAAGTTAAGATTAAAAATACAAAATGCTAGCAAAAGTGTAGAGCACTTAGAATACTCATCCCTTCCTGGTGGAATTTAGGATGTTTAATCACTTTATAAAATTGTTCAGCAGTTTATGGGGAAACATGTTTCTATGGCTACACCTGACC
>NW_007146837.1:0-757 GCF_000164805.1 Carlito syrichta
AAATAAGCACTTCAAGAAACCAAGAATAATATCAGCAAAATCCACCACCACTTATGATAAAACTCTCACAAACTAGAAAAAGAATAAATCTTTTTCATCCTGATAAAAGTAATCTATAAACAATTGTATATGTATTATTTTAGTGGTGCGATACTAAATGTTTTTTGCTCCCCAAGATCAAATATAGAAGGAAGATATCTGATCTTACTTCTTTTATTGAGCATGATGTTGGAAATTTTAGGCTGTCACATTAGGCAAAAGATAAAAAATAAATAAATACAGATTAGAAAGTAAGATGTAATACTGTATTTGCAGATGACATAACCATGCACAGAGAAACTCTAAGGAGTCTATGAAAAGTTCAACTAATAAGAAAGTTGAGGTAGAAAAGCATGATCAATTTATAAAAATTGACTTTATTTCAAAATGTGCACTGAAATTTATTTTTTAAATCAAACTTAAATAAACAATTTCATTCATAGAAACATTAAACAAAGAAAGTCAGCACTCTGAGGTGAATCAGATAATGCCTACACTATACTTGTCCAATTAGTTTTTTTTAACCATCAATGGGGGCAGAGAAGACCAGACATGAGCTATTCTGTCTTCATTGAGCAGGAAATGTATTGGATTCTGCCAGTTATCTCTCCATAGACTGACTGTGCTAGGAGATAAGGGAGAAAGATTGTAAGCTGAAAGTTATAAAATATTACAGAAATGAAATATTACCTAAATATGTTCCTGGAGTGGAACACTC
>NW_007146838.1:0-752 GCF_000164805.1 Carlito syrichta
CATTCATAAAACCATAAATGTAATTAAATACATCAACCGATGTCAAAATGAAAACCACATGATTTTATCACTAGATAAAAAAAAGCTTTTGATAAAAATCCAGCACCCCTTCTTGATAAAAACCCTCAAAAATCTAGGCATACGTGGAACATACCTCAAAATAATAAAAGCCATCTATGAGAGACCCACAGCCAGCATTCTCCTAAATGGACAAAAAATTGGAACCATTTCCCCTAAAAACTGGAACAAAACAAGGATGACCACTCTCATCCCTCCTGTTCAATATAGTATTGGAAGTCCTGGCTACAGCAATCAGAGAAGAGAACACAATCAGGGGTATCCAAAGAGGAAAAGAGTTAATCAAGTTATCTCTCTTTGCAGATGACATGATCGTGTACCTTGAAAACCTAAGAGAATCTATCAAAAACCTCCTTACACTGATAAAGGACTTTGGCAAAGTCTCAGGATATAAAATAAATGTGCAAAAGACAATCACATTTCTTTACACCATTAATAAACAAAAAGAAACCCAAATAAAAAGCACAATTCCATTCACAATAGCCACAAAAAAATGAAATACATTGCCATCTTCCTAACCAGAAACATGAAAGACCTTTACAATGTAAACTACAAAACACTGCTCAAAGAAATCAAAGATAACACAAACAAGTGGAAAAATATCCCATGCTCATGGATTGGAGGAATCAACATTGTGAAGATGTCCATCCTACCTAGGGATCTACAGATTTAAT
>NW_007146839.1:0-764 GCF_000164805.1 Carlito syrichta
GTGGGATTAACAGTAGTAATATCTGTGTGGGGACAGGGAAATACCCCTTATCAACAAGGGTGCCTGAACGAAGCATATTTGTATACCTAACCCTTAACTATACCCCACAATATCAAAATAAAAAATATTGATTATAAAAAAATAAGGCACTTATTACTGTATCCTCCATGAAGAAGAAATAGGCCCATTAACCAACCCAGAGAGATGACAGGCAGCCTGTTGGGGGAGAAATACATCTCTTGGAAGAAGCAACAACATCAAATATTCACCATAGGGGGATTTGGAGTCCACATCCAAATATACACAGAGGGAAAAAAATTCCAAGTTAGGTAACTGAGTATAAAATGTCTCTGGGCAACTCCCTCGGGTCCCCTCCCACTGCAGAGTTCTTCTGTCCTCTCAATAAATCCCGGTTTCTAAAAAAAAAAAAAATGTTGTCCCCTACAAGTGATACTGCTGGGGAAACTGTTAAAAGGAAAAGTAAAATTTGTCTGTGGAAAATTCCACAGTCTGTGCAGTGTGAATTCAATTCACCAATTAAAATGGATTCACACAATCCACACAGAAAAAAAAAATCCACAATATGGGGAAATCAGGTACACAACCAATAGAAAATTAGAACCCCAAGGAAAAGGAATATTCTGAGAGGAATTAGAAAACAGTTATACTTAAATTTATTAAAGATTTTTTTTTTAAGAATGAAGTAATAAGGAAAGTACCCAAGACTGTGAAAAACATAGCAAGCAGTTTTGGAAAAGAATCAA
>NW_007146840.1:0-810 GCF_000164805.1 Carlito syrichta
CACGATGCCTGCCATGCTTACATTAAGGTCACAGGTGCACAATTTCAATACAAATCGTTCAAAGTGTTTTCCATAATGTTCAATGAATCATTCATATTATACTCTTTGCTCTATACCCTGATTAATACAAAAAACTTTCCTGAGTTAACTCTAGGTTCAATCCAAGTTCACTGATTCCCAATATTTTTAACAATTAATATTATCAACTTAACACTATACTATAATCTATAAGTTTAGTTAAATGACTTAACTGTCAGTTATACTATTAACCTATTATGATTTAACGTAATGCCTTATAACTCAGTTAAAACTTATTCTTAAACTACCAAACTTTACTATAATTCATATGTTTCATGTGTCTAAACTTTAATTTTTATATGATCTAGTTATTGGACTTTAATACTATGCTATATCCTATTAAGCTAATACATTATCATTAATTCTTTTATAAATAGTATAGTAACTATTACACTTGAATAATGTAGCAAAAGGAAACAAAACAGCAAGCATAAATTACGCAGCTATGAGTGTATATGTATATATTTTATCCTAACAAGTCTACTCTAAAAATCAAATAGTAGCTGTCACACTCTTGAACAAGGAAATGCAGGGCTTCCAAGATGGCGGCCATGGGCTGAAGCAGACAGAGTTTTGGTAATTAACGAAACAAAAGAAAACGTTCTGCCTGGCTAGGGGCAGGGCGACAAAACTATCATGGTAATTTAGTTTCTAATCTTAGCCCTAGGGGAAACAGCTTTCGGGAACAAGAGCGGACTACCCAGTCTACCAGGAAATAGAAGTTAAAAAATA
>NW_007146841.1:0-771 GCF_000164805.1 Carlito syrichta
AAACCTTTTTAGCGTAAACAGAACCATGTAGATGCAAAATGATTTGTTTTACTATTTTTAAATTATGAACAGGCAAATTGTTAAAAATTCTTATGAATTTACTAAACAATATCTTAGTTGTAAGATGTGGACAATTAAATGAGAGTGATTAGGTTTTACTTTATGCTCCTGTCCCTTAGGGGAAGTACCGAGCTTACAAGGTGACTTTAATCAGGTGAGAATGGCCAATTTCCATGCCTTACTAAGTCCTGCAAAGTATTCAGCATTTAAAGTTTCACCAGTCTTGTAAGAGGTGTACTAGTTAAGCATAGCCAAAAAAGGCAGGCAGTAGTGTTATTTAGCATTACAATATAAAGTAGGGACTCAGCATACATTACACAACTTTAAGAGACTTTCCAACAGTTTTACAGGGATAAGCAGTTGACTACGATTTTAGGCAAGGCCTAAACCTTTAGAAACAGACTTACTTTTAGCTAACCTGACTTTTAGCATTTGAAAACAAGAACAGTTTATTCAGTCCCTTAGTTGCCAGAGAAAGATTACAAAATTATTTTTTCCAAGGCTAGCACTAACTTGCACTGAGTTAGCCAAAGGTGAAGTAGCATATAAGGGACATTTCTGTGTTTCTTTACAGGTGGATTAGAATGAACTCCTTCAGAATTAGTGAAGAACACAGGCTAAGGAAGGGAGGCAAAATACAATGACATAAAGAAATGAGCCAATTAAATTTTTAAAAGACGACATGTCCCATTAAACAAAGCATAACAACTC
>NW_007146842.1:0-828 GCF_000164805.1 Carlito syrichta
TTGGAGGACCGAGGGCTTGGTCTTAGGGGTTTCCTGAAAGTCAAAACATGAGAAGAGTTATTTTCCATATTCGCCTTTTTTGTCCATGTTAGCTGCTGCATTATCAGGAGGTACCATGCAGTGATATATGGGATCTGGTCTGGATGGCGGCAACAGACGAACTGGCGGACTTTTTCCTCTACAGTGGAATTGAAGGTTTCCTCTGGTGACCAGCTGCAATGGAAATGTGGGCCTCTCAAGAGAACAAAAGTGTTTAATTTACCCTTGTTTTCCTGGCCACCCGAGTCTTGGGCTGCTTTTTGGAAATCCTTGAAGTGATACAAGACCAACTGTAAGAGAGTGTCAGGCTGAGAACATTTTTGACCCGATATTAATTACAATAACAGACACGACAGTAACAAACACTGAACACACAAACAAGACAGCAAAAACTGAACAGAGAGATCTGGCTGCCTGAGGGCAAAACAGGAGATCTCGGTGACATCTCACTAGGACCTTGGACCCTGGAATTAGTGCTCCAGTTTGACCCATGTTGCTGTGAATGACAGTTTTTCATTCTTTTTTAAGACTGAAGGCCGAGGCAAGTGGATTGCCTGAGACTGTGGCTTCGAGACCAGCCTGGGAGCCTTGGCTAGACCTCATCTCTACAATAAAAGAAAAGAAAAGAAAAGAATAGCCAGGCATGGTAGCGCATGTCTGTAGTTCTGGCTACTTGGAAGCCTGAAGTAGAAGGATCACCGGAGCCCAGCAGGGGGATGCTGGGGTGGGTGACTGTGAGCGTGTGTGCCACTGTACTCCAGCCTGGGCAAAGGAGTGAGACTCCAACTG
>NW_007146843.1:0-3560 GCF_000164805.1 Carlito syrichta
AAAAAAAAAAAAAGACAGTAGTATATTCATTATGTGTATATATCAAATTTTCTTTATTCATTTGTTGTTAGACACTTTGGTTGATTCCATATCTTGGCTGTTGTGAATAGTAATGAACATGAAAGTGTGAATGACGCTTTGTTTTCCTCTCTTTTGGATGAATGCCCAGTAGTTGATTGCTGGATCATATGGTAGTTCTATTTGTAGTTCATTGAGAAACCACACTGCCCTCCATATTGACTTTACTAATCAACATCTGCACCAACAATGTATACAAGTTCTCTTTTCTTTGCATCCTCACCAGCAGTTGTCTTTTTTTGTCTTTTTGATCATAGCTGTTCCATTGTGGTTTTGATTTGCATTCCCTGTTGAGTTGCAATATTGAACATTTTTTTCATATACGTATTGGCCATTTGTATGGAATGTCTTTTTTTGAGAAATGTCTCAGATCATTTGCCCATTATTTGAAAGACAACTCTTCACATATTTTTATAGAGAAAATTATTTCCCTAAGGTGACATTACTTCATATATATTTCAGAAGAAAAATTCATGGGAAATAGTGATCAAGTATTTGAAGCTAACTATTGGGATTTGAAAAAAATAGACTCAAATTTAACTTTGGTAGGATATGCGCTTTGAGTTTTTTAAAGTTTGACTTTAGACTCAGGGCAGGCAAAACCATGTGTGTTACAAAGACATATGGCATAGTGGTGGGGGCTGGGCTTCAGGTGACCCCTTACCCAGTTAGTAAACATTACACCCGACGAATTTCTTCTGAACTGTATCCCCACTGCATACAGATATCCACTTTTCTCAGCACCATTTATTGAGGAGATTGTCCTTTTCCCAATGAGTGTTCTTGGCACCTTTGTCAAAAATTAGTTTTTTGCAGATACATGTGTTAATTTCTGGATTCTCTATTCTGTCCCATTGGTTTCCATTGCTTTATGTTATTGTTTTTGTGCCAGCACTATGATGTTTTTTTTTTGTTAACTATGGCTTTGTAGTATATTTTCTTTTTCTTTTTTTTTTTAGGTTGTAGTCTCACTCTGTTGCCCAGGCCGGAGTGCAGTAGCACACTCACGGCCACCCCAGCATTGACCTGCTGGGCTCCAGAGATCCTTCCACCTCAGCCTTCCAAGTAGCTGGAACTACAAGTGTGTGCTACCACGCTTGGCTAATTTTTTGATTTATTGTAGAGATGAGGACTTGCCAAGTTTCCCAGTCTGTTCTCGAACCCATGGGCTCTGGCAATCCTCTCACCTCAGCTTCTCAAAGTGCTGGGATTATAGGCTTGAGCCACCACACCTGGCCTGTAATATATTTTCATGTCTGGTAATGTGATGCCTCCAGCTTTGTGATTTTTTTCCTCCTCAAGCTTGGCTATGTAGGGTCTTTTGTAGTTTCATACAAATGTTAAGATTTTTTTTCTATTTCTGTGAAGACTCTCCTTGGTATTTTAGTAAGTAATGTATTGAATCTGTAGATTGCTTTTGATAGTATGGGCTCTTTAACAATGTAAATTCTTCCAATCCATAAACATAAGGTGTTTTTTCTTTTGGTAAATAAAACCTAATGAGATAAAAATAATTGTCTGAATTTATATACCCTATAAGGGACTAAGTTAAGATTCAAAAAAATCATTCTTTTCTATTTCCAAAATGTATGTCTTTTGTCTTCTGCAATACTACCAAGAAATTTATCTAAGCCTAAGGTTTAGGGACAGAACTTTTATTTTTAAAATTTTTAAATTTAACTTTTACTTCTTCAGCAATCTGGAACGACATGTCCCTGCCAGATCCACAGCTGTGGTGATGGAGTCTGGCTGGGTCATGTGGGTTGTGTGAGTGTAGAGAGGCAGGGCCATCCATGCCCAGGTCTTTGCCTTGGGAGACAGGAATAAAGAAGGAAATAGTTTTTACCCATCTGGCACTTTAAGTCACTCCCATGCTTCTAAGCACATTATGATAAATGCAAAATGAATTGAAAACAGAAGCATAGAGAGTGGGGTGACAGTTCTTCTGATATTCTTTTGTTACACTTGGCTTCTTTGGTTAGCTCCATTTTTCCCACATAAAGTGAGTGTAACAAACTTCTCATGGTCTTTTCTGTATGTCAACTCATGAGGTTAGAGTTGGTTATAAGTAAACATTTATACTATATGCTGATATTTATTTAAACACTATAGTCTTGTCTGAATTGAGTTTTCTAATATAAATAGGGCTGACATAAAATATATTCTATTCTTGAATAACTCAAATTAAATTTCCAACACTCATCTTTTTTGCATCCCAGAGGCAACATGGACTTTGGAATGAGGCGGACGTGGCATATCCCCTTTCTATGACTGTCCTAAGAGATGGCCACAAACAGAGTGGCTGAAAACAGCATGCCATGCACTTATCACCTCACAGTGTGTATGTGTCACAGTTCAGTCCAGTTGCTCTCTGCTCTGAGGTTAGCAGAGCCAAAATCAAGACGTCAGAAGGGCTGTCCTCTTTTCTGGAGGCTCTGGGGGTGAACAGCTTTTAAGTCATTCAGATTGTTAGCAGAATTCAATTCCATGTTGTTGTACACAGAGATTCCCGTTTCCTTGCTGGCTGTCAACTGGGGCTCATTCCAGAGGGCACCTAGTCCTTGGATCCCTGCTGCATCTTTCATCTTCAAACCCAGTAACAGCAGGGTGAGTTCTTCTCATGCTTCAAATTTCCCTGACCTTTCTCTTCCCTGTCTCTCTGACAGATCCTTCTGCCTGCCTCTTCTGCTTTTAAGGATTTGTGTGATTACAACTGGCCCACCTGGATAGTTCAGCATACCCTCCCTACCCTTAAAGTCAATACTGTGTTCAGTAACCTTAATTACATCAGACAAATCTCTCCATAGCAGTTCAAGATTGGTGTCAGATAAAATAAATAGGGGAGGAAAATCTTGAAGAGATGTTTTTAGAATTTTTTCAACCAGTCATGGGCATATCTTCAACTTATAAACTAAGTAACCCTTGACTAACTTATTACATTTAATGAGACTTGAGTTTTCTTTTTTTGTAAAATGGGACTAATTAGGATTTATTTCACAGAATGGCCATAAAGACTAAATGACACTATCTTTGTAAAGTGCTTAGCACAGTGGCATGACAAATAGTAAAATTAATAAATCATATGATTATTAGTGAAGAAAGTAGTGATGATACCAGAAATACTGTGCCTGGAGCTTAGTAAGTGCCCCATAAGTGTGCTTTTCTTTCTTCCCAAATACAGGCTCAAGCACTCTGGGAGGCTGAGGTGAGTGAATTGCCAGTGCCCGTGGGTTTGAGAACAACCTGGGCAATTTGGTGAGACCAAAGCACTAAGCTTTTGTATCTCAAGTGATCTTTCAGAGGAGCTCATTCTTTGGTAGTCCTGGAGCTCAAGGTGTTTGCTCTCCCAAGTTCCTCTCCCTGCCTTCATGCAGCTACTGTCATTGCCAGCATATGACAGTCATAATTGTGTGAAAGAGTGGGACATCAAAAGCTCTGAGGATGAGGCAAAGGGATCTGTTTTATATCAAATATTGAATTGC
>NW_007146844.1:0-3083 GCF_000164805.1 Carlito syrichta
CTCCTTTGTGCTCTGTGCTACAAAAAATATTTGCGTTTTCCATGACTCATAACTTTTCCTTCTCAATCGCTACCAGATGTAGGTCCTGTGGTCCCCGTCCCCATGGCAATGGAGGTTCCAGCAACCATGGCTCCCTTTTGTGGCACCTGCCCTGGGAGCTGGCACTGCTGTGAGCCTGAAGGGGGTGGGGAGGAGTGGGCAGAGGGGAGGCAGGAGGCTGGAGGGCTCCCTGTGGTTCCTTCCCAGGGGCCATTGAACCCTCCTGGGGGGCAGGGCAGGAGGCAGGGACTGGCTGCTGAAAGAGGGATCCCTGCTCTCTGAGGCACCCACAGGTCAGATCTTGGATGCCTGGGGGGCTCCCAGGGCAAAGGGAGGTGAAGTCCCAGAAGGGGCCCAATCACTGAGACACCCTTGGTCTCCCCAAGTTGTGTAAGTTCAGGCTGGGAGAAGATGGAAATTTGAGTTAAGGTTTGCGGGATCAGGGGGCAGTAGTGTGGTGGCTGGGAGGGGCACAGACGCCTGAGCCCCTATATTGCTCACTGCTCATGCTCCACTAAGTCACTGCTCTGCCCTTGCTGAGCCTAGCTGGGCGCCTGTCTCTTCTGGCCAACTTTGAGTCTGTTCCCTCAGTCTCAGTGGCCAACATGGCAGGGTGCCCAAATGAGTCAGAGGCTGGCCAGCCACAGGCCAAGACCGGGAGGGTGCCCAGCTAGCCCGAGGGAAGCGGTGTGGCCCAGAGACAGGGAGCCTGCATTCTACATGCCACCTGACCAAGCCAGGTGTAGGGACTGTGTCCCTGCCAGTGCTTCTGATGACCTACCTGGGGCAGGAGGCCAACTTCTCTCAGGTGACTGAGCCCTTGTACAGGTGACCAAAGTTGACCTCAATGGGGTATCCAGCCAGAGGAGTATTGCCAAGGATAAGATCCCTGAGCTGCCAGTGTACTAGATGGCAGTGCCATGCTGTGGGCTGCGGGGTGACTGGAAGATCCTGGCCACATCGGAAGACTTTGAGCTGGCCTTCAAAATATGGAGATGCAGAGGAGTGAGAAGAGGACTGCCGGGCAGAGGCAAGAGGCCAGCAGAGTCTAGAGTTGGAACTTAGTCTGGGGACAGTAGAAGCCATGGAAAGGTAAGGGTCTGTGACTCAGTAAGGCCATAGGAGACCTGCCCAAGGGGATGACCAGGCTGGGCCACAAGGTGAAAGCCCTGGGAGACAGAAGGCCCTGGGAGACAGAAGGTCACAGATAAAAGGCCAGACCACAGAAGCTGGCTTGGGGACAGGGGCTCTGGGCCAGACAGGCTCCCTCCCTCTCCCTCAACCTCCCCACAGCAGCAACAGGCAGCAGGGCAGGCGGGTGAGGAGAGCAGAGCTCTGTGTGGGGCAACATGCCCTGTTTGTCTGGAGGAGGCCCTGCTGGAGGAAGTGTCCATGGCCCACTGGTCCCCTCGGTCCCAGCCTCTGGTACCCCACCAAGCCACCCCCAACAACCCTGAGCCCCAAGTATAACCGCAGTAGCCAGTAGATCAGAAGCAAGCCCCACTGCCTGTCTTTCAAGCTAGGATTGGTCCTTGTGAGCTTGATAAACAAATGAGTGAGGACAGGTGAACATGCTTCCAGCGTGGTCCTGGAAGACACACACCTGGGCTCCAAGGCTTGGTTTAGGTGAAGGGTGCTGGGGGTGTGTGTGAGTGCAGGCCATGTGAGGTCACACACACAGTTGCTTTTGGGGGACATCTTCACTCAAAGTCCGCAAATAAGAAGTAATCAGAGCACAGTGGGGGAGAAAAGGCACTTTATTAAGAAAGCTTTGGCTAAGATTCTGCCGAGAGGAGCCCATCCTGGGGCACGGGCTGAGGTGGGAGCAGCCCTGCCAGGGGCCTATAAATCCATCTCCTCAGGCCACTGGATTCACCCCTGGGGATCTCACGGCATGTGGGGCAGTGGAGGCCATCAAAACCAGCTTGACAGCTGAGGGGTCAGGGAAGGGAAGGGAGTGACCGAGCCCCTGAGGAGCAGGGACCAGGCTCGGGTCAACCAGACGCCCTGGGGCCTGGCCAGGGGAAAGAGTCTCGGCTCGGGCCACAGCCAAGTAAAGGGACGGCCAGCCAGAGGCACCAGGCCCCAGCCAATAAGACACAGCGGGGGCAGAAGTGCTTCTAGGTCTCAGTCATTGGGAAGGTAGCCTCAACCCAGTGCACCCATGGCCAGTAGAAGACGGTCTCCAGGCAGCAGCCTCTGTCCTTGGCCAGCGGGACACAGGCTGATGGGAGCACTCCAAAACTCAGCCAACAGGGAGAGAGCCGAGGCGAAACACTTGTTAGGCCTCGACCAACGGGGTGGGGCCTTCCTGCTGCTGCGCACTGCTTCAATCAAGGAGCGACTGCAAGACCCAAGGCAGAGAGACTTGGCCTCCTTCAGGCCGCTCAGGGCCTCGGCTAATGGGACGACACCCTGCCCAGTCCGCGCGGAGGTGGGGAAGGCGGCGGGATCTCTGAGGGTCTGCGGCTGCGGCCTGGCCGCAGCCTCCTATAGAGTGGGCGCGCCCGCACTTCCCGGTTCACCCTTCGATTCCAGCTCTTCTTGAGCTGGCTTCTGAATGGGGGTCTTCTTCCGGAGGGTCTCGGGCGCAGACGCGCTGGTCGCCGCCTTCTCGGGCCCCGAGGCCTTGGTTGCGGGAGACGCACGGGCTGGTGAGGCAGGCGGCACTGAGCGCTTGGTCTTCTGCAGCGGCGCCGGCTTCTCCCGGGGGCCTTGGGCGCCGGGAGCCCCCTGGGCGCGGCCCAGACTGCGTGTCTTGCCGCGCATCTCGGCGGCCAGCATGGAGGCAGCATCCAGCGCGCTGCGCCGGCGCCCGTAGGCTCCAAGAGGCCAGGGCCTCAGCTGCGCACTTGGGCCCAGGTCGGCGAAGGTGCAGCAAGCGCCGGTACCTCCTCGGCCAGCCCCGGGGATCGAGAGCTTGGGTAGCGGGTCCGGGGGCTGCTGGGCTCCTCTGGCCGCGCGATGTGTCGCTGGCGTCGTTTCCCTCTTCCTGGGGCTGGGCGCGGTCTCCAGGCCTGAGGCCGGCGGCGAAGGTGCACGGG
>NW_007146845.1:0-778 GCF_000164805.1 Carlito syrichta
GTTTCAATGCCTGAATTTGGGGGTGACACAGACCCTCAGTCTATTGCAAGAAGGAATAAATTATAGTGAGTTTTTGGAAAGTCCATGCCAATCTATATTCAAATATTGTATTTCTTTAAATCTTGTTATTTGTCATAATGATATTTGATGCCAAAAATATCATGTGTAGTAATATGTGTTTAGAATCTTATGCTAAATTTTAAAAAAACGTAATATTGACAGAACCTTCTTTTCAGACCTACATGTCATTTATACATTTCACTGGATAGTTTAGCTATTAAAACTACCTACCATAAACCAATGACTGTCTATTTTATTTGATAGTCCTCAGCTGGCAGAATATGGCCAGTAAATCAGACCGTGTTAAAGAATACACTCATTGTAAAAAAGAAAATGACAAAGGAAGGAATAAATGAGTAGAGAAAAGTTAGCTGTGGCTGGAGAGGAGTTGGGAATGGGGAGAAGGAAGGTCAGCAGATAAAAGAGGATAGAACACTCCAGAAAGTAGGACTTATTGTACTAACCTGAGGATGCTGAGAAGATGAATGAAATGTGCACAATGTGCTTTGAACTCCCTGCTCAGGAAAGCAGATGCCAAGTAAAATGAAATTCTATTCATTGTGTTTCTTACCAGGCATACAAAAAGACCACTTAGTCATTTCAATCATTGAACAATGCTCTATTATCAAAATGAAACTATATCTGCCTTCACCCAAAGTATTTGTATATATAGTAAAGCTATTTTAAACCAATGGATATAATTTTAAGGAGGGATTAT
>NW_007146846.1:0-847 GCF_000164805.1 Carlito syrichta
ATACACTCATTGTAAAAAAGAAAATGACAAAGGAAGGAATAAATGAGTAGAGAAAAGTTAGCTGTGGCTGGAGAGGAGTTGGGAATGGGGAGAAGGAAGGTCAGCAGATAAAAGAGGATAGAACACTCCAGAAAGTAGAAGGACTTATTGTACTAACCTGAGGATGCTGAGAAGATGAATGAAATGTGCACAATGTGCTTTGAACTCCCTGCTCAGGAAAGCAGATGCCAAGTAAAATGAAATTCTATTCATTGTGTTTCTTACCAGGCATACAAAAAGACCACTTAGTCATTTCAATCATTGAACAATGCTCTATTATCAAAATGAAACTATATCTGCCTTCACCCAAAGTATTTGTATATATAGTAAAGCTATTTAAACCAATGGATATAATTTTAAGAGGGATTATTATATTAACTATTCCACACCTATGAGTGGCAGTGGAATACTGAATGAAGACAGTTAACTGCTTGAATTCCAAGTCATAGAAGAATGATAAAGAATGAAATGTTATTGTTATTATTATTATTATTATTATTTTTTGAGTTGGAGTCTCACTCTGTCCCCCAGACTGGAGTGCATTGGCCGTTCCTGGCCACCGCCGGCTCGACCTGCTGGGCTTCAGCGATCCTTCTGCCTTAGCCTTCCATGTAGCTGGAACTACAGGCGCGTGCTACCATGCTTGGCTAATTTTTGATTTATTGTAGAGATGAGGTATCGCCAAGTTGCCCAGGCAGGTGTCGAACCCATGGGCTCAGACAGTCCACTCACCTCAGCCTCCCAAAGCACAGGATTACAGGCTGAGCCACCAAGCCCGGCTGAAATGTCATTTTTAATTATGGAAGAA
>NW_007146847.1:0-789 GCF_000164805.1 Carlito syrichta
AGCCTTGGTAAATTCATTAGCAGTCACTAGAAATATTGGCCCAATGATGTGCAGTTATTGCCTGGAGACAGTCAAGCCCACTGTCCAATGGCAAAGCTCAATGTCAAGACCATTTTTCTAATAGTTGCTTTCCATGTAATTCTTCCCACTCCTGACAGTCTCAGAAGAAAAGACTGCAACATAGAGACATTCCTAGTGTGGTCAGAGTCACTCTTAATCAGACAGCATTATCTTTTTCCTTTTTTTTTGAGTTGGAGTCTCACTCTGTCACCCAGACTGGAGTGCAGTGGCCGCTCTCAGCCACCGCAGCCTCGATCTGCTGGGCTCCAGCGATACTTCTGCCTCAGCCTTCCAAGTAGCTGGAACTACAGGTGCGTGCTACCATGCCTGGGTAATTTTTGATTTATTGTAGAGATGAGATCTCGCCAACTTGCCCAGGCAGGTCTTGAACCTGCGGGCTCAGGCAATCCACTCGCCTCGGCCTCTCAAAGTGCTGGGATTACAGGCTGAGCCACCGAGCCCGGCCCAGATAGCATTTTCATTTGGTAGTATCTGTTCCATATATGTGTCTAATATCTGTCAATCTCCATATATTTTACCCATTAAGAGGTTAGGCACAGTTCCCAATCTGGCAAGCTTAGAGAACCTAAGCCAACAAGTAAGAGACAAAAGCCCAGGGAATTAACAGAGATTTGGACTGAGAATTTTAATTCAATAAATACTGAGTAGCTATTATGTTCTATAGCAACAGAATAATCAGATGAGCTTCCTGTCCTGCAGAATATCTTC
>NW_007146848.1:0-768 GCF_000164805.1 Carlito syrichta
GGCTGTAGTGCAGTGGCATGCTCACAGCAACACCAGCATTGACTGATGGAATCCAGTGATCCTTCCACCTCAGCCTTCCAAGTAGCTGGAACTCCAGGTGCATGCTACCATGCCCAGCTATTTTTTTATTTATTGTAGAGATGAGGTCTTGCTAAGTTGCCCAGGTGGGTCTCAAACCCGTGGTCTCAGGCAATTCCCTCACCTCGGCCTCTCAAAGTGGTGGGATTGCAGTCTGAGCCACTGAGCCAAGACTGAAATTTATTAATGGCTCTCCCCAGTACCTACTAGTGAGTCATCCTCATTCATTTGTCATGCAAGGTCTTTTATGATATGACCCCAGGCTCTCTCATCATTTAATGACTCATTTTCTCTCTACATTTCCAATGTTTTAGCCACATTTGACCACTATGTGTTTGCTTCTGTATCTGCTCATGGTGTTTATTCAGAATGTCCAGCTATCCTCAGTTCCTCTACCTAGCAACCCCCAACTCATCTTTCTTTTTTTTTTGGAGTTGGAGTCTCATTCTGTCACCCAGACTGGAGTGCAGTGGCATGTTCCCAGCCACGCAGCCTCAACCTGCTGGGCTCTGGTGATACTTCTGCCTCAGCCTTCCAGGTAGCTGGAATTACAGGTGTGCACTACCACACCCAGCTAATTTTTGATTTATTGTAGAGATGAGGTCTTGCCAAGTTGCCCAGGTGGGTCTTGAACCCACGGGGTCAGGCAATCCACTCACCTCAGCCTCCCAAAGCACTAGGATTACAGGG
>NW_007146849.1:0-787 GCF_000164805.1 Carlito syrichta
CCCAGTACCTACTAGTGAGTCATCCTCATTCATTTGTCATGCAAGGTCTTTTATGATATGACCCCAGGCTCTCTCATCATTTAATGACTCATTTTCTCTCTACATTTCCAATGTTTTAGCCACATTTGACCACTATGTGTTTGCTTCTGTATCTGCTCATGGTGTTTATTCAGAATGTCCAGCTATCCTCAGTTCCTCTACCTAGCAACCCCCAACTCATCTTTCTTTTTTTTTTTTGGAGTTGGAGTCTCATTCTGTCACCCAGACTGGAGTGCAGTGGCATGTTCCCAGCCACGCAGCCTCAACCTGCTGGGCTCTGGTGATACTTCTGCCTCAGCCTTCCAGGTAGCTGGAATTACAGGTGTGCACTACCACACCCAGCTAATTTTTGATTTATTGTAGAGATGAGGTCTTGCCAAGTTGCCCAGGTGGGTCTTGAACCCACGGGGTCAGGCAATCCACTCACCTCAGCCTCCCAAAGCACTAGGATTACAGGCTGAGCCACTGAGCCTGACTCCCAACTCATCTTTCCAGACCCAGCTTAAGCATCTTGCTTTCTGTTATTTTCTAAAACTCCCCAAGTAGAGTTGCCCACACTTTCCTTTGTGGTACTTCAATACTTTACACATATCTCTTTTGTACACTTATTCCTGTAACAATACTGCTTACCTACACATCTACTTCTTGTACTAATTTGCACATTCCTTGATGTGACCCATGTGATATTATTGGCTCATTACACAAAATCCCATTGCTCTTTCATTTTGATCCTGGTGGGTAGACTTGA
>NW_007146850.1:0-729 GCF_000164805.1 Carlito syrichta
CGCAGGTTGAGGCTGCGGTGGCCGGGAGAGGCCACTGTACTCCAGTCTGAGAGACAGAGTGAGACTCCAACTCAAAAAAAAAATCAGCTGACATTCGACAAATAATGAAAGATTAAATGCTTTCCCCCTATGATCAGGAACAAGGCAAAATGTCTGCACTCACCGCTCTCACTCAACATGGAGCTTGACGCTCTAGCAAGTTCAACATGGGGGGAAAGAAAGACATTAAAAGCATACAGACAGGAAAAGAAGAAATAAAACTGGCCCTAATTGCACACAGCATGTTTATAGAAAATCACAAGGATTCTAAAAAAAAAAAAAATCTCCTAGAAATAATAAGTGATTTGTGCAAGGTACAAGACACCAGATCGGCATATTGAAACCAACCGTATTCCTATATACTAGCAATGAACATGTGGACACAATACCATTTTTTACTTGCTCAAAAAAAAAGGAAGCCGGGCTCGGTTGCTCAGTCTGTAATCCCACACCTTGGGAGGCTGAGGTGAGTGGATTGGCTGAGCCCGCAGGTTCGAGACCCGCCTGCACAACTTGGCAAGACCTCATCTCTACAATAAATCAAAAATGAGCCGGACGTGGTAGCGCGCACCTGTAGTTCCAGCTACTTGGAAGACTGAGGCAGAAGGATCGCCGGAACCCAGCAGGTCCAGGCTGCAGTGGCTGGGAGCGGCCACCGCACTCCAGTCTGGACAACAGAGTGAGACTGAA
>NW_007146851.1:0-5587 GCF_000164805.1 Carlito syrichta
GGCCATGTATAAAAAACCATCAGCAGCTAGGCTTGGTGCCTCAGCCTGTAATCCCGTGCCTTTGGGAGGCTGAGGTGAGTGGATTGCCTGAGCCCGTGGGTTCGAGACCCACCTGGGCAGCGAGACTTCATCTCTACAGTAAATCAAAAAATCAGCCGGGCATGGTAGCGCATGCCTGTAATTCCGGCTACTCGGAAGGATCGCCAGAGCACAGCAGGTTGAGGCTGCGGTGGCCGGGAGAGGCCACTGTACTCCAGTCTGAGAGACAGAGTGAGACTCCAACTCACATAAAAATCAGCTGACATTTGACAAATAACGAAAGATTAAATGCTTTCCCCCTATGATCAGGAACAAGGCAAAATGTCTGCACTCACCGCTCTCACTCAACATGGAGCTTGACGCTCTAGCAAGTTCAACATGGGGGGAAAGAAAGACATTAAAAGCATACAGACAGGAAAAGAAGAAATAAAACTGGCCCTAATTGCACACAGCATGTTTATAGAAAATCACAAGGATTCTAAAAAAAAAAAAAAATCTCCTAGAAATAATAAGTGATTTGTGCAAGGTACAAGACACCAGATCGGCATATTGAAATCAACCGTATTTCTGTATACTAGCAATGAACATGTGGACACAATACCATTTTTTACTTGCTCAAAAAAAAAAAGGAAGCCGGGCTTGGTTGCTCAGTCTGTAATCCCACACCTTGGGAGGCTGAGGTGAGTGGATTGGCTGAGCCCGCAGGTTTGAGACCCGCCTGCACAACTTGGCAAGACCTCATCTCTACAATAAATCAAAAATGAGCCGGACGTGGTAGTGTGCACCTGTAGTTCCAGCTACTTGGAAGACTGAGGCAGAAGGATCGCCGGAACCCAGCAGGTCCAGGCTGCAGTGGCTGGGAGCGGCCACTGCACTCCAGTCTGGACAACAGAGTGAGACTCCAACTCAAAAAAAAAAAAGAAAAGAAAAACTTGAGCATACGTGTAACAAAACACATTCAGGAAGTCGATGCTGAAACCTATACAACACTGGTTGAAAAAACAAGCAAAGATATCTAAATAAAGGAAGAGATATTCCCGTTCATGAGTTAGAAGACTCCACAAAGTCAGGTTGGCAATTCTTCCAAAAGTGGTGTAGAGCTTCAACACAATTCAAATCAAAATCCCAGCAAAAATTTTGTGTAGCTAGAGACAAGAATATTCTACAGTTTATATGAAAAGGTCAAGAAATTAGAATAACTAAAACAATGTGCAAAAGAAAAATAAAGGGGGAGGACCCCATCTACTCAATGTCAAGATTTATTGAGTAGCTACTGTAGTCAAGGCTGGGTGGTTCTGGTGGAGGGTTGGGACATGGCAACTAAACTCAGTAGAGAATGAGAAAACACACACACACACACACACACACACACACACACACATGACCAACTGATTTCTGACCAAAGTGCAAGAACAAGTCAGAGAAGGAAGGATTGTCTTTTCCACAAAGAGTGCTAGAGTCCTTGGATGTCCACTTATACAATAATAAAAATCAACCTATGTTTCCCATCTCATATAAAAACTAATTCAAAATGAATCCTGGAGGCTGGGCACGGTGGCTCAGGCTTATTATCCCAGCACTTTGGGAGACTGAAGTGAAAGGATTGCCTGAGCCCTGGGTTTTGAGACCAGGCTGGGCAACTTGGTGAGACCTCATCCCTACAATAAATAAAAAAACTAACCAGGCTTGGTGGCGTGCTCCTATAGTTCCAGCTACTTGGAAGGCTGAGGTGTAAGGATCACTGGACCAGCAGGTTGAGGCTGCAGTGGCCATGAGTGTGCCCCTGCACTTCAGCCTGAGTAACAGAGTGAGAAGCTGACTCAAAAAAAAAAAAATGAACCTGCATTTAAATGCAAACAAGTGAAACTACAAAATTCTTAGAAGAAAAGGTTCAGGTTCTCAGGACAGGCAAGAACTAATTGAGAGGATAAAACACTCTTGAGAGGATGAAAACAACCACGGAGTGCGAGAAAAACTGTTTTGCACATCATGTGTTTCACAAAAGATTCATGTCTAGACTGTTTAAAGAACCTCAAAACTCAACAGTAAAAAATAATAATAATAATAAAACAACAATCCGATTAAAACATGGGCAAAAGACATTTTACGAGAGAATATATAGATGACCAGTGAGCACACAACAAGATGTCCAACACAGCAGCTACTGAAGAAATGTACATTAACACAAGATATGGGCTGGGCTCAGTGGTTCAGCCTCTCATCCCAGTACTTTGGGAGGCCGAGGCGAGTGGATAACTTGAGCCCATGGGTTCAAGACCAGCCAAGGCAACTTGAAGAGACCCAGTCTCTACAATAAATCAAAAAAATTAACCAGGCATGGTGGCACATGTCTGTGGTTCCCGCCTGGAAGGCTGAGGTGGAAGGATCGCCAGAGTCCAGCAGGTTGAGGCTGTGGTGGCCATGAGCATGCCCTTGCCCTGCAGCCTGGGCAACAGAGGGAGACTCCGACTCAACAAAAAACGAAGAAAACACAATGCTACGTCAAAGAAGCAGACCCAGATGGCCTCCCCCCATGTGCCTCTAAGTAGATGAAGTCCCCAGAACAAGCCAATCCATAGAGACAGAAGGCAGGGACTGGGGGGGACAAGGAAAATGGGGAACAACATGGATGGTTATGGGGTTTGTTCTAGGGGATGAAAACGTTCCCAAATCAACTGTGAGTCGCCCAGTCCCACAGATACTAAAGGATACCGCATTGTGGGCTTCAAAGCCCCAAGGGTACTGAATTCCATCTCAATCAATTAAGAAGGCAGTGACTGGATTCTAGGAAATCCCAACAGCATCCATTCAAGAGTGATGTTCCTTACCCCAGTGGAGGGTCATTCAATGACTGAACTGTTTTGAAACGTGAGACTTCAGATGTGTATCTGTTTTTAGAAATGCTCGTCACCCCAGCAGAGATTGAAATCATTATTGTGTGGTATCCAAAGTGGTTGTGTAACCCAAAGGACGCACCTTATGCCCGGAGTGGTCCTCAGCATCCTGTCTCCAAGTCAGGAGGTCCATCGACATTACCTAGACAGACCCAGCCAGCCCAGCTTGCCCTCAGAGGCCCGTTTCTGGAAGGCACCAGAATGCAAGAGCGAGGTTTCCGGAGCCAGTCTGGGTGTTTCCAGCTTGACCTGCATTCTTGAAAATTCTGCATCCTCTTCTGTCAAGGAGGAATGAACCACATGCTCATCCTGGGTCCTGATGAGAGGGGAAAGCTGATGAGGGTTGATGCCACCATCCCACGGACACCCCACGGATGGAGGGAGGAGACACCATACCCTTGTCTTGTCCAGTAGAGCAAGGCTGCACCCCTACACCCAGTCCTCAAGTCCAGGAGACCAAGTCCCTCAAAAGAAGGAATAATGAATGTTCAGGAACATGGGCACCAGCCTCCATGGCAGCACTGCTCACAACAGCTCATGGCGGGAGACAGAGGTCCTGACACAAGTGAACAGGTGGATACAACATGGTCTGTCCCACGATGGAAAATGCTTCTGCCATAAACCGACATGCTGCCATGTGGACTTGCACTGCAACATGGACCCACGGGCTGCAACGTGGACTTCCTTTGTAGAATAATAAGACATATATAGGACTTCTTCCTTGTTTCTGGCACAGAGATCCTAACACCCTTGGAAATTCCTGATATAGGAGTGAACCCCTACTGATTTCCCCTCCATAAGCTTGTGCTCACGGGGTGTGCTGGGGTGAGGCCTCTGGATAGCCTTGGGGTGGTTGGGACTGGTCGCCAGAATGACCAAGCGATTAGAGGGTAGGAACTTCCAGCCCACTCATTGACATCCAGGAAAGTGCCAGAGATTAAGCTCTGTACAAACTATTGAGGGGAACAGTGGCTCACACCTGCCATCCCAGCACTTTGGGAGGTCAAGGTGGGAGGATGACTTGAGGCCAGCAGCTCAAGACCAGCCTGGACAACATAGCAAGACCCCCCTTTCTACAATAAATTAAAAAATTAGTCAGGTGTGATAACATGCACCTGTAGTTTCAGCTATTCGGGAGGCTGAAGCCAGGATCACTTGAACCCAGGAATTTAAGACCAGCCTGGATAACATAGCAAGACCCTGTCTCCACAAGAAATTTTTAATAATCAGCTGGGTGCAATAATACACACCTGTAGTCACAGCTACTCAGGAGGCTGAGGCAGGAGGACTCCTTGAGCCCGAGAGTTCAAGACCAGATTGGGCAACGTGGCAAGACCTCATCTCCACAAATTCTTTTTAAATTAGTTAGGTACAAGCCAGGTGCAGTAACTCATGCCTGTCAACCCAGCACTTTGGGTGATGGAGGTGAGAGTATTTCCTGCACCCAGGGGTTCAAGAAGAGCCTGGGAAACTTGGCAAGACCTCATCTCTACAAAGAAAAAGAAAAACAGCCAGGCATAGTGGTGTGTGCCTGTAGTTCCGGCTACTTGGAAGGCTGATGTGGAAGGATCACCTAAGCCCAGCAGGTCGAGGCTGTGTTGGCCGTGAGCATGCTCCTGCCCTCCAGCCTGAACAGTAAGACCTTGTCTCACAAAAACAAATAAGAAATAAGCAAACTCTTGCACAAGGAGGTGTGATGAGCTTCCCAGGTGACCACCACACCCACATGCCAGGAGGGTGGCATGCCCATCCACAGGGACCTCACCCTGGCACCACATTACCCACATTCTACCCAAGTCCTTTATAACCAATGAGCAGCTGTGTGTGGTGTTCTGGGAGCCAGTCTCCCAGAATTCTGGGACCAAGGAGGAGGCCGGGGAGCCTCTGATTTACAGCTGATAGGTCACAGGGACAGGAGACTTGGGCCCCATGACCACCATCTGGAGCAGGGCACTTTGTGGGCTGAGCTCTTCACAATGGGATGTGACGTGTCTTTCCAGGGAGGCAGGATCAGCAAGAAACTTAAGGGACAGCTGACTGGTGTCTGGTGTCAGAGGCATCCTGGATGAGGGCAGGGAGACACAGTGTCAGTTTCCCTCCCTGAAAAACAGGCAGAAGGGGAGGAACCAGGCACACCAGGCTGTGGACTGCAGCCATTTATGTGACATGCCTAGAACAGGCAAATCCACAAGGAGACGGGGTCCTGGTCAACAGGGGCTGGGGGAGGGGAGGGATGTCCGATGGCACGATGAAGTCCAGAAGTCTCAAGATTAGCCCGGGGTGGGACAACGGGAATGTACTGGATACCCCTGAAGTGTGCACTTTATTTATATATTCATTTATTTTGAGTGGGAGTCTCTGTCGCCCAGCTGGAGTACAGTGGCATGATCACAGCTACTGCAGATTCCTGGGTTCAGGCGATCCTCCTGCCTCAGCCTTCTGAGTAGCTAGAACTACAAGTGCTCACCACCATGCCTGGCTACCTTTTTTTTTAATTGTAGAGACGAGGTCCCGCCAAGTTGCCCAGGCTGGTCTCAAAACCCTGGGTTCAGGCAGTCCTCTCACCTCAGCAACCCAAAGTGCTGGGATGGCAGGCTGAGCCACTATGCCCAGTCATGTACTTTTTTTTGAGTCAGAGTCTCCCTCTGTCACCC
>NW_007146852.1:0-682 GCF_000164805.1 Carlito syrichta
CCAGAACCCAGCAGGTTGAGGTCTGCAGTGGCCATGAGTGTGCCCCTGCACTTCAGCTTGAGTGACAGAGTGAGAAGCTGACTCAAAAAAAAAAAGGAACCTGCATTTTAAATGCAAACAAGTGAAACTACAAAATTCTTAGAAGAAAAGATTCAGGTTCTCAGGACAGGCAAGAACTCATTGAGAGGATAAAACACTCTTGAGAGGATGAAAACAACCACAGAGTGCGAGAAAGAATGTTTTGCACATCATGTGTTTCACAAAAGATTCATGTCTAGACTGTTTAAAGAACCTCAAAACTCAACAGTTAAAAATAATAATAATAATAAAACAACAATCCGATTAAAACATGGGCAAAAGACATTTTACGAGAGAATACATAGATGACCAGTGAGCACATAACAAGATGTCCAACACAGCAGCTACTGAAGAAATGTATATTAAAACAAGATATGGGCTGGGCTCAGTGGTTCAGCCTCTCATCTCAGCACTTTGGGAGGCCGAGGCGAGTGGATAACTTGAGCCCACGGGTTCAAGACCAGCCTAGGCAACTTGGCGAGACCCAATCTCTACAATAAATCAAAAAAAATTAACCAGGCATGGTGGCACACGTCTGTGGTTCCCGCCTGGAAGGCTGAGGTGGAAGGATTGCCAGAGCCCAGCAAGTTGAGGCTGTGGTGGA
>NW_007146853.1:0-659 GCF_000164805.1 Carlito syrichta
CAAACAGGAAGAGCAGCAACAACTCTATAAGAACTTTATGATAGGGATCAACTCTTACATTTCAATAATTAGCCTGAATGTGAACAGACTAAATGCACCACTGAAAAGACATAGAATGGCAAAATGGAAAAAATATCACCAGGCAACAATATATGGCATTCACGAGATTCATCTCACTAGAAAGAACATGCACAGACTCAAAGTAAGAGGATGAGAAACACATTTGCAGGTGAACAGAAGAAAAAAGAAAGGAGGTGTCACGATCTTAATCTCAGACAAAATACCCTTTAATCTATCAAAAATTAAAAAAGATACAGAAGACCACTACATAATTATAAAAGGTTCAGTCCATCAACAAGAAATATCTATCCTAAACATATATACACTCAATATAGGAGTGCCAACTTTCATAAAGCAGCTTCTAAGTGAACTCAAAAAAGATGTTGACTCTTACGCTATCATACCTGGGGACTTTAATACCCCACTCACAACCCTATACAGATCATCAGGACAAAAATTCAGTAACGAGATCCAGAACCTCAATGTGACGCTTGACCAAATAGACTTAACTGATACCAACAGAACATTCCATCCAATGACCACAGAATATACTTTCTACTCATCATCACGCGGAGCATACTATAAGATTGACCACATAC
>NW_007146854.1:0-917 GCF_000164805.1 Carlito syrichta
CGTCCTGCACTGTCACACAGTCCAGAGCACAGAGGTCTGCCCTCAGCCACGACAGCCTCCACCAGCTGGGCTCCAGCAATCCTTCCATCATGGCCTCCCAAGTGCCAGAATGACAGCCGTGTGGCATCATGCTTGGCTCATGTTTTTGGCTGCTTCTAGAGACGATGTCTCACCAAGGTGCCAGGGCTGGGCTTGAACCTGGGTGTGAAGGCCGTCCTCTCACCTAAGTATACCAGAGCGCAGGGATAACAGGTGTGTGTCCTCGCACTAGCCTCCACACCCCTCTCGGGCCCCATCACAAGACCTGCTGCCATCTGATGTCTCAGGAACCCATCAAGGGTGGCCATAGTCACCCGTTGAGTCATCCCAGGGGAGAGCCACTGGCACAGGGGCACATCACCACCAGAGCGCACACACCTACACCTGCCTCGTTCCCCGGGTTGGACCCACATGCTCCTCAAAAGGGTCACCTCTGGAAAAGGGAAGGCATGCCTCTCAAATCATCAGGGGAGGGGGGACAGCCTCGCAATATATGCCTGTCTCTTCAGCAGTCTGGGAGGCCTAGACAGGAAGATGGCTGAAGACCAGGAGCTAGAGATTAGGTTGGACACCAGAGCAAGCCCCCTCCACGATCCCAAGCAAAACCAGAGGCATGGCAGAAGGATCACTTCTGGCCCAGGGCTCAAGACCAGGCAGGAGGACCAGGATGTCGACCAAATGGAAAGTCTGTGATCGTGGCAGTTTGGGAGGCAAAGGTCTAGAGGATGTCCCGATTTGGGTGGTTTAAGAGCAGCCTGGGCAACATTGTGAGAAAAGAAAAGAAAAGAAAGTAAGAAAGAAAGGAAGGAAGAAAGGAAGATAGAAAAAAGGAAGAAAGGAAGAAAGAAAGAGAGAAAGAGAAAAAAAGGAAGAAAGGG
>NW_007146854.1:2296-2998 GCF_000164805.1 Carlito syrichta
AAAAAATCTTAGAAGAAAAACAGTTTAGAAAGAAAAAGAGATATAAAATAATTCTGCTGTGCATTTTTCATAGGATATAATAAGATTTTATTTTAGACTGTCACTTCCTAATATTGAAAATTATGTTGTCTTATAATACACTGGTTACTATTTCATATGTACACACTTGATGTTATATCCTTGTCTCCAAGGCGACCTTCTGAATAGGCCTTCATAGGCCTCAGCTGTGTGGTTACATATGTTGGCTCCCAACACCCTCCAGCCCCAACCACCTCAATGGCTGCCACCCTTTGGTGCAGGAGTTCCTGAGGTTCCCTGGCTGCGTTCTTGCTGCCCTCTCTACGAGGGGAGGAATGTGTCCCAGGCAGGCTGACCCTTCGACTCAGCAATGAGGACCTTCTGCAAAAAAGGCCAAGGACACATCCCTCACTTGGGGACATTTCTTCTCCCCAATCCCATTTTTCCTGGCTCTAAAGCCAGTCACCCTGTGAACACACCGTGCACAGTTGAGAATCCATGTATAATTCAGATTTTTTGGAGACAGGGTCTGGCTCTGTGACCCAGGCTGGGGCACGAGGACATGAACGTTGTTCACAGTCAGCCTCACAATTGCATACTGTGGCTATCCTCCCGCCTCAGGTTTTGAAGTGGCTGGGATGACGGGCACCTCTACCCAAGACCCCCTGTTTGTATGGGTGAAGA
>NW_007146855.1:0-632 GCF_000164805.1 Carlito syrichta
GCTGCCAGTGTACTAGATGGCAGTGCCATGCTGTGGGCTGCAGGGTGACTGGGAGATCCTGGCCACATCAGAAGACTTTGAGCTGGCCTTCAAAATATGGAGATGCAGGGGAGTGAGAGGAGGACTGCTGGGCAGAGGCAAGAGGCTAATGGAGTCCAGAGTTGGAACTTAGTCTGGGGACAGTAGAAGCCATGGAAAGGTGAGGGTCTGTGACTCAGTAACGCCATAGGAGACCTGCCCAAGGGGATGACCAGGCTGGGCCACAAGGTGAAGGCCCTGGGAGACAGAAGGTCACAGATAAAAGGCCAGACCACAGAAGCTGGCTTGGGGACAGGGGCTCTGGGCCAGACAGGCTCCCTCCCTCTCCCTCAACCTCCCCACAGCAGCAACAGGCAGCAGGGCAGGTGGGTGAGGAGAGCAGAGCTCTGTGTGGGGCAAAATGCCCTGTTTGTCTGGAGGAGGCCCTGCTGGAGGAAGTGCCCATGGCCCACTGGTCCCCTCAGTCCCAGCCTCTGGTACCCCACCAAGCCACCCCAACAGCCCTGAGCCCCAAGTATAACCGCAGTAGCCAGTAGGAAAAGGCATAGATCAGAAGCAAGCCCCACTGCCTGTCTCTTTCAAGTCAGGATTGG
>NW_007146856.1:0-733 GCF_000164805.1 Carlito syrichta
TCGGTTATGACTTCTAAGACAGACTGAGGGTCAGTATTAATGTGGTTCTTTATTTAATATTGAAATCGAGCATTTGGTATTAGTGACTAAGCATTAGATGAGAGTTGAGGTTCTTTTTTCTCTAATGTAAGACGATAGTTGTAGGAATATGTAATTACTCATCTACACCTTGTCCCCACCCAAGCTTTGTACTAACCCAGTTTCCCAGAGTTCAAAATTAGATTCTCATATTTACATTCAGTACCTTGTTGATGCTTAAATGTTTGGAATAAGAATAAAAATTCATTTCAAAAATGAAAAAAAAAAAAAAAAAAAAAAAAAAAAGAAAAAAAGAAAAGTTAAACTCACACTAAACAAGGAAAAAAGGAAATAATAAATATCAGAATGGAAGTAAATAACAAAGGAAACAAACAAAGAAAATCAATATAATAAAAATATTTTTAGGGGATAAAATTAATGAGACAAGATATAAATTACAAACATCTGAAATAAAGATTACATTACTACAAATTCTGTAAGTACTATAAAAATGATAAAGATCATAAATAAGTTCATACTGATAAATTAAATAATTCAGATGCAATGAGTATATTCCTAGAATGTCATGAACTAGTAAGAATCTAGCAAGAAGTAAGTAGATCTAGTAAGAAGAAATATGTAGCCCAAAAAGATTCTTATATATTAAAGAAATTGAAATTGTAATCTTTAACCAAATCTGTTTAGAAAAAAAAAA
>NW_007146857.1:0-1061 GCF_000164805.1 Carlito syrichta
GCTATCCGAGAAAGGAATTTACTTGTTGGGCAATTCAGAACAAGGCAGGACATGTTGGCATCTCCCTCAGGCCTCAGCCCTAAGGCAGAGTGCAGAAGGCAGGTATTTTTCTTCAAGGTAGGCATTTACAGTGCTCATGCTGTCCTTCAGCTATCTGACATTTATCTAACATGCTGTAACTGTGTTGAGCTGAACTAGGCTGACCATGGCCCCAACACAGACCTTTTTTGCTCTCCCATCCCATTCTCTCAGGACTCTACCCTGTGCTTCTCAAAATGGCTACAAGTAACCTGAAAGATCAACTAAGATTGGATAGTTTGTGGAAGGTGGGTGGGGGTAGTAGCAGTAATAATAGTAGCAGATAACAAGAAGAGATGGACAGAAATAAAGAAGATGCACTTGGCAGGAAGTGAGGAGGAGGAAGGAATGTGGAAACCAGAAAATAGCTAGAAATGAATAAGAATGGCATCCAAAAAGCCAGTAGTGAGGCTTTAGCTTTTGCAGAGAGAAAGAAGGAGAACTTCAGTAGTTCAACAGCTGGCTATGACAGCATTTAAGTTGGAAAAAAGTCACAGGGTTATGCACATGTCGTTCCATCTATCAGACTCCTCTTGAGTCTAGGTTGCCCCTGTGACTTTCTTTGATCAACAGAATGCCACAGAAGTGATATAAGAAATCTGAGACCACCACACTGTGAGGAAGCTCAGATTATCCATGTGGTGATAGAGAAAGAGTTCACATAAAGAAGCATCAAGGCACCACGTGAGTTAAGATTTCTCGGACCTTCCAGCTGGCTCAGCCACCAATTAAATGAAGCTGAGTGTATTACCCCTGACACCACATGTAACAAAAACTTTCTAGCTGAGCCCTACTTAAATTTCTGACTCACAGAATCATCAGAAATAACAAATTGATGTTTTAAGACACAAAGAGAAGGGATTGATGACAGCTTTATTTGGGGATAAATCAGAGCGAGGAAAGATATCGTAAGCAAGATATCAAAGATTTAAATCATAAAATAAATGTTTTATTAAAGTTTTTCTACCCACCACAAAGTCTTA
>NW_007146858.1:0-8577 GCF_000164805.1 Carlito syrichta
ATGGATAGTTATATAGACCAAATGTGAAATCAGATCTGAGACAGGAGGGGCAACAGCGTTGCTCATCCCATCTCTTCCTGAGGTTACTTTCCTGCTAAGTCAGAAGGGATGCTGGGATCTAGGCATAGTCCAGGGATTAGTTGACACAAGGATTTCTAGTCCAGAAAAAAAACAGAAAATGCCACTCAGCATTTGTAATAATGATTAGCAGTAGAGGCAATAAATTCTAAAGGGAAGGCAACTAAGAGGGCTGGAACAGGTTGAAGGAAAAACCAGGTTTTACTTAGGGAGATGGTGGGAGAGGACCTAAGAGGATAAGGCTTTTGTCAGAGGAGCAAAGACAGAGACAATATGAGACAGCAGAGAGTGTGTTACATTTTCAGGAAGGTCTGAAATCACAAACAGGTTAATAGAGGCAAATAGTTTCAAGTGACAAATTCCTCAAGTGCTAAACCTGGGGTACACTGTAGAGACTCCCTATCTAAGTTCTCATCATACCCCTGTATTTTCATTTCCAGTAATCTCCAATTTATCCTGATACAGATCAATCTAACTCTCTATTCTCACTATTCATTTCCTTCTACTCTTCTAACTTACTATAAAATCTAAATCTTTACATTTTAACTGCACAGCACATACATTTCACAAAATTGCTTTTTCTTAATTTCATGTTTTCAACATCACAATCTCTAATTCACATGAGGAATCGGCTCTTGTAGAACTCTAGTTGACATTAACAACACATGAAGGTATTGCAAACATATAAGTGCTTCGGAACACCTCTTTGTTGCCAGGTTCTTACTCAGTTTACATAAAAGGCTACATGATCTTTCTTATCTATCTGTTACCAGTTCAGTCTATAACACTTTCGTCATCTCTGCAGAGGTAAAAAAATTACTCAGATCCAAGCAGTCTTTCATATAAAGGAAAATCCTGTTGTGTAAGTGCATACACATCAATAGCACATGCCACACAGAAGACTTGATGCATGGAGTATGAATACTTACACATGCACAAACTCTGCTGCAAAATCCAAACACATCACACTCAGAAAACTTCACAAAAAATGGCATTCTCACTCCCTGCACTCAATACATAAAATTGCTAAAATAGACAGATAAACACAGACATGTACGTACCTCAGAATATGCTCACGAAAGATGCCAAACTACGTGATAGTGTAGACACACCTTAAATTTCACCATGTTCACAACAAAATGGCACGTCAAACACTCTCTAGCAACGTCAGAGAAAAACTCAACATATTCTCAGAAGTTATAGCTTGGTTGTAGTCTTAATAGAGATTTATGAACAGAAAAGATGAGTTATTTTGTTAAGAACTTGAGTATGCTGTGTGTTTACTGAAGCTTGAAAAATTCAACTCATAGCCATTTCCATTGGAAATGCAGATTAAAGGAATTAAGAGAAACAAACTTGGGATCTACATGACATCTCGAAATCCATGAAATACGCAAAATTGATACCAAAAACACACAAATGATGACATGTAAACCGGTCCGAATTTATAAACAGGGACAATTCTGAGATCGGTTGTGAGTACGGTTGATGGAGAGGAAAAATTTAGTCACAGCCCTGTATGTGCAGAGAACACTCACAATAGTGACACCACAGACTTGGTCAAGTGACAGCTGTGCTAAGAGTCAGTAAGCATCCAAGAGAGGAGATGTGACCAAAGTTGTAAGGTGCAGGCTAAAGCCAGTCCCGGGTCTCACTGGAGGATCCCACTGACACTCAAAATCTGTGAGTTTTCCTAAGACTGGGAGACAGCACAATTCTGGCAACGGAGGCCAGAAGGGCAGATATCTGAAGATGATGCTGGATGCAGTGAGTGCCATTCAGTTGATTCTTTCTGGGAAATTCTCATTTCAGATAAATAATAGTATTGACAACAAATAACATGGGAACCTTCCCATGTAAGCCGGCAAGATTTGAAGTTTCTGATACTACAAAACAACACATGCCACCATGAGTAATTCAGCCACACTCAAGCATATCATTCCCACAAATATCTGGATAACATGATTTGGAAATTAAAAGTCACTGAATGAAAATATTCATGAAGAGAATGCCATGTGTGTTACTGTACATAGTATTTGTTGATTGCCTCGTTAATACAAAAAAAAAAATCATGGATCTGATTCTCCTTCTTTTCCCCAGAGATAATAGTGAAAGATCCCCATAATTATGAGCGTTCCTTGGCCGACGACGTCAAGAAGACATACGAAGACGCCAACTCTGACTCCGTGATCTGGGTCTCCTCATTTAAGAAGCACATCCATAGAGGTATAGAGATAAAGGAATGGTGGGACAAGAATGCAGGTCCAAAGGCGGGATGGAAAGATGAGCTAGAATTGGAATTAAGCTCATTTGCTTCACAACTGACACGAATCATCCCTTCTTTCGTGGACTACCCAGGTCTCTGATTCCACTGAAAGAGCAGAATTGAACTATGTACATTTTCCTATTTTCATTAGAAGAGACTCTAACACTATACCGAAAGAAAAGATAAAACTTCAGGAGAAATGTAGAAGCAGATTTTAAGATGAGGTGTCTTGGGCAGGTGTGTGAAGTCTTCATTTGATACCTCCAGTACCATGTCCAGTTTAGGGGACCTTGCAGAAAATGTTTTTATTGGTTTTTTTGAGTTGGAGTCTCACTCTGTCGCTCAGACTGGAGTACAGTGACCACTCCCGGACACCACAGCCTCTACCAGCTGGGTTCCGGCAATCCTTCCGCCTCAGCCTTCCACGTAGATGGAACTACAGGCACGTGCTACCACGCCCAGTTACTTTTCTGATTTATTGTAGAGATGAGGTCTCGCTGCCCAGGTGGGTTTCCACTCACCTCAGCCTCCCAAAGGAGAAGGATTACAGGCTGAGCCACCGAGCCCGGCTGTCTCGCTGCCCAGGTGGGTTTCCACTCACCTCAGCCTCCCAAAGGAGAAGGATTACAGGCTGAGCCACCGAGCCCGGCTCAAAAAAGTTTTGTGACTTTATTTATCTAGCTCGCTAGCGTCCCATGCACTTAATTTTATACTCCTATTTAGATCTATAATACTGAATCTCTCTTTTTCTTTTTCAATATAGAATTAATATAAACAAATAGGTTGATATACATGTATATTCCTTCATAAGACATTCTCAATGTTATTTTTGCATAATTTCTCCACAAGGAAAATTCAGTTAATAATAAAATAAAATATTTAATTTTTAGAGACTACATATTGTCTTTTAGACATGATTCACAATTTCACTATTCTGTCTCCATCGTCAAAAATATCACACATGGGATTCCCAGTCTTCTTGGCACATCCTCTCCATACATAATTTTCACAACTTCCTTTTAACTTATGTTTTGGAGGTTTGAATGCGAAAAGTCACCTTAACTTCTGGGAAAGCAAGTCCCATGTTGGGAACACTCCACAAATATTTTTAAAAAATAAACAGCTCAAATAATTTTTATCAATTTTCTGGAATATTTTTCCCAAGAAATTCATTATGCTGAAGAGCATGCCCTTAGACATGTCCGATAATCCCAGATGAGTCTCAGACCACAAAAGAGAGTTTGTCTACCTCAAAATACTTATCCTGTGTCTCCGCCCCTAGAAAGTTCTTTGATGATAAGGATAGTTATTTAGACCAACTGTGAAATCTGAGATGAGACAGGAGGGGCAACAGAGTTGTTCATCCCAACTCTTCCTGAGGTTACTTTCCTGCTATGTCAGAAGGGATGCTGGGATCTAGTCATAGTCCAGGGATCAGTTGACACAAGGCTTTCCAGTCCAAAAAAAAAACTGAAAATGTCTCTCAGCATTTGTAATAATGACTAGCAGTAGAGGCAATAAATTCTAAAGGGAAGGCAACTAAGAGGACTGGAACAGGCTGAAAGAAAAACTGGGTTTTACTTAGGGAGATGGTGGGAGAGGGCTTAAAAGGATAAGACTTTTGTCAGAGGAGCAAAGACAGAGACAATATGAGACAGCAGAGAGAGTGTTACATTATCAGGAAGGTGTGAAATCACAAAGAGGTTAATAGAGGCAAAGAGTGGTATGTGATAAGATCCTCAAGAGCTAAACATGGGGCACACTGTAGAGACATGCAATCTAAGATCCCAGCATACCCATATACTTTCATTTCCAATATTCTCAAACTTATCCTGATACAAATCCATCTAAACTCTCTTTTCTCATCATTCATTTCCTTCTACTCTTCTAACTTACTAAAAATACTAAATCTGTTAAATAGTGAGAGACAGAAAACGTTAACTGCAGTGAACAAAAAAAATAAATAAAAATAAAAATACTAAATCTTTACTTTTTAACTGCACAGCACATACATTTCTCAAATTTGCTTTTTCTTAACTTCATATTTTCAACATCACAATCTCTAATTCACATGAGGAATCTGCTCCTGTAGAACTCTAGTTCACATTATCAACACATGAAGCTATTGCAATCATATAAGTGCTTCTCAATACCTCTTTGTTCCCAGTTCCTTACTCAATTTATACAAAGGCTACATGATCTTTCTTATCTATCTGTTACCAGTTCAGTCTATAACACTTTCATTGTCTCTGCAGATCTCAAAAATTACTCAGATCCATGCAGTCTTTCCTAGAAAGCAAAATCCTACTGTTTAAGTACGTACACATCAATAGCACATTCCATAGAGATATGATGAATGGAAAATGAATACCTACTCACGCACAAAACTCTGCTGCAAACACCCAAACACATCACACTCAGACAACTTCACAAAAAATGGAAATCTCACTCCCTGCACTCAATACATAAAATTGCTAAAAAAAGACATAAACACAGACATGTACGTACCTCAGAATATGCTCACGAAAGATGACAAACTACGTAATGGTGTAGTCACTCCCTAAATTTCACCATGTTCACAACAAAATGGCACATCAAACACTCTCTAGCAACCTCAGAGAAAAACTTAACATATTCTCAGAAGTTATAGGTTGGTTGTAGTCTTAATAGGGGTTTATGAAGAGAAAAGATGAGTTATTTTGTTAATAACTTGAGTATTCCGTTGTTTATTGAAGCTTGTGAAATTCAACTCATAGCCATTTCCATTGAAAATGCAGATTAAAGAAATAAGAGAAACAACCTGGGGATCTGCATGACATCTCGAAATTCATGAAATACGCACAATTGATTCCAAAACCACACAAATGATAACATGTAAACCGGTACGAATTTATAAACAGGGAAAACTCAGAGATAGGTTATGAGTATGGTGGATAGAGATGAAAAATTTAGTCACAGCCCTGCATGTGCAGGGAACACTCACAAAGGTGGCACCACAGACATGGTCAAGTGACAGCTGTGCTAAGAGTCAGTAAGCATCCAAGAGAGGAGATGTGACCAAAGTTGTAAGGTGCAGGCTAAAGCCAGTCCCGGGTCTCACTGGTGGATCCCACTGACACTCAAAATCTGTGAGTTCTCCTAAGACTGGGGAACATTACAACTCTGGCAACAAAGACCAGAAGGGCAGATATCTGAAAATGATGCTGGAGGCAGGGGGAACCATTCAGAGGATTCTTTCAGGGAAATTCTCATTTTATATAAATAAAAATATTGACAACAAAGAACATGGGCACCTTTCCATGTAAGCCGGCAAGATTTGAAGTTTCAGATACTACAAAACAACATATTACCATAGGTAATTCAGCCACACACAAGCCCATCCATCATTCCAACAGATATGTTGATAACAAGAGTTGGAAATTTAAAGTAACTGAATCATAATATTCATGAGGAGAATGCCATGTGTCTTATTGTACATAGTATTTGTTGATTGCCTCACTAATGCAAAAAAAAAAAATCATGGATCTGATACTCTTTCTTTTCCCCAGAGATAATAGTGAAAGATCCCCATAATCATGAGCGTTTCTTGGCCCAAGACGTCAAGAAGATATCTGAAGACGCCAACTCTGACTCCGTGATCTGGGTCTCCTCTTTTAACAAGCACATCTGTAGAGGTATAGGGATAAAGGAGTGGTGGGACAAGAATGCAGGTCCAAAGGAGGGATGGAAAGATGAACTAGAATTGGAATTAAGCTCATTTGCTTCACAACTGACACCAATGATCTCTTCTTTCAAGGACTACCCAGGGTCTCTGTTTCCAATGAATGAGCAGAATTGAACTATGTACACTTTCTTATCTTCATTGGAAGAGACTCATACACAATACAGATAGAAAAGATAAAACTTCAGGAGAAATGTGGTAGCACATTTTTAGAAGAGGTGTCATGGGCAGCTGTGTGAAATATTCATTACATACCTCCAATACCATGTCTTGTTTAGAGGACCTTCAAAATTGTTTTATGACTTTATTTATATAGATAGTTAGCATCCAATCCACTTAACGATATATTCTTACTTAGATTTATACCACTGAACCTCTCTTTATCTCTTTCAATATAGAATTAATATAAACATATAGGTTGATATACATATATTATCCTTCATAAGACATTCCCAATATTATTTTTGCATAATTTCTCCAAAAGGAAAATTGAGCTAATGATAAAATAAAACATTTAATTCTTAGTGACTTCATATAGTCTTTTAAGACATGATTCACAATTCCAATATTCTGTCTCCATCGTCAGAAATATCACACATGGGATGCCCAGTCTTATTTGTACATCCTCTCCATACATAATTTTCACAACTTCCTTTTAACATGTTTTGGAGGTTTGAATGCGAAAAATCACATTAACTTCTGGGAAAGTAAGTCCCATGTTTTGAATACTCCACATATATTTTTTAAAAATAAACAGCTCAAATGATTTTTCTCAATTTTCTGGAATATTTTTCCCCAGAAATTCATGATGCTGAAGAGCATGCCCTTAGACATGTCTGATAATCCCAGATCAGTCTCAGACCTCAGAAGAGCGTTTGTCTACCTCAGAATACTTATACTGTGTCTCCACTCCTAGAAAGTTCTTTGATGATAAGGATAGTTATGTAGACCAACTGTAAAATCTGAGCTGAGACAGGAGGGGCAACAGAGTTGCTCATCCCAACTCTTCCTGAGGTTACTTTCCTGCTACTCAGGAAAGGGCTTCAGGCAGTGAAACTAGGACTGAGTCCTCTGGGGAGGGAAAGAACAAGACACGTGCCTTCAAGAACAGCACACATTTCCTCAACATTAACCTCCAAAATGTGAACCCTGGGGCAGCTGTGCGCAGGCAGTGGGTAGGTTGGACGAATGTATGGAAATTAATGAGAACCATCCTCCTTGGATTGGCACAAACTCATACTTTATCCTCCTTTATTCCAAGCATGGCCTTATTTCTCTCTCCTTTTACTTAATCTCAAATACATATTCCTCCACTCTACATCCATTCCCTTCTCCAGTAGAATTACATAGATACACTCATCCACCCTCATTCCTGCATATAATCAACCTCTGGCTCATTCTGTTGCATAGTAATCTCATAAATACTTAACATCTCTTCACCCAGACACTCTGTGTACCTTCCGTAGACTTGAAGTCCAGACTTGAAAACTTCAAGTCCAGACTTGAAAACGTTTCCTTCCTTAAAAGAATGCTCTTTCATATGTGGTTTTTCTCCCCCCATGTCACTTCATCCACAATGCCTTCAGTCTTTCCTAAGCTACACAACCGGAGATCTCATATGCGTTTCCTCTAAAACATACTTACTGTCTCATATTAGAACAAAGTGCAGCAAAGAACAAGTACATGCCTGTACACGTTCACGTGCATCGTCACACTGCATAACGCATGCACACACTCATCAACATCCCCTTTCACCAATACCAGAAATACTCAGCAGATATGTCCCATGAAACACATACAACGTCTTGAAATGCACCCCCTACTCATTACACAGACATCCCAGTACACACCTCAAATAATATATACCATGTACAGAATTCAGAAACATCACTCATGCATACATTTCCATTACACATATCACCATGCAAGGGAATTCTCCTGGCCATCTTAATGCTTGTAGACTTCCCATACACTATTGGAGTTTACACTTGAAATTTTCTTTTACAGGTTATCATCAAGAAACCTCTGGTCCTGGAATTTTTGCTATCCCTCAACCCCAGGACCTGGAGGAAAACAAAGCTTTGTCTAGCAACTCAGATATCTATTCTTTTTATACATATGCAGAAGAATCACTGAAGTCCTCAGTAGAGAAAGCGGAAAGGACCATGAAAATCTACTATACAGAGGTTCAATTAAAAAGGGGTGTGGCTTTTATGGAGGAGGAGACAGAGCAAGTATTGGGGCCCCCCAAAAAGAAATTTAAATTAAAACAAATGACCTACCAGGAGAAGATCAAGGAAAAACCCTCCCTGTCTTATACCTCCACCAGGGACCTCCTCACTGACAGTGAGTCCGACTTCGATAACACCACCCAAGACGAACTGCAGGAGGTTGAGGGAAAAGCCGAGTCACCAGCTCCAGAGGGATGTACCAGGTCCAAGACGCCCGAATGGTTGGTAGGCATCGCGGGTGGCTTCAGATGTGTAGCCTGCTGTAGAGTTTTCCCCAGCTT
>NW_007146859.1:0-700 GCF_000164805.1 Carlito syrichta
TCAACATCCCAATTCCGACCTGCCCGCCCACAAGAATTTTCTGTAGTTTGAGGTCACCTCAATCGAGGGATTTTGAACCAATATGCCTTTTGACTCTGGGGAACATAATTATGGTCGTAGATGTTCCTCGGACACAAAAGGATTTGTAGGGCCATATCCTTAATTACAACTAACAAGAGAACCAGAAAGTTCCTTTGGATCTCTAATGATAGATTTAGTGTATCCGCGGAGCAAGTATCTCTGAAAAATGTAGGGACCCAGAAGCCCAGATTGCTGATTAAACCATATCAAGAGGCCCTGTAGATTCCGGTTAATGAGAAAACCCCTAGAACAGGATTTCCTTTTCGTTCTCAGCAAGATCCCCTGATTTTCCTTGTCAATGTGGATTCCAAATGCTGTATACAAAAAGACAGATGCCCAGTGGTTTCCTAGGTATGTGGAATCCATGATTCCTGGTTACCTTTAAAAATACTTACCAAATATTTGGCAACTGCAAAACCCTTGTCCCTTCTCAAAATAAAAAGAGAAACAGAAGGTGAAGGATTACAGTTTTCACCTTAAGACCAGAGTTGCATCCAAATATGGCCAGAAGATTATTTTTTTCCTGCTTTCTTGCCTAGTTGTTCTGAGGAACCTAACAGACTTGGAATGCCCGATTCCCGTTTACAACTTTCAAGAGGACTAGAATTTTGCTGGATTC
>NW_007146860.1:0-725 GCF_000164805.1 Carlito syrichta
TGGATTCCAAATGCTGTATACAATAAAGACAGATGCTCAGGTGGTTTCCTAGGTACGTGGAATCCATGATTCCTGGTTACCCTTTAAAAAATACCTACCAAATATTTGGCAACTGCAAAACCCTTGTCCCTTCTCAAAATAAAAAGAGAAATGGAAGGTGAAGGATTACAGTTTTCACCTTAAGACCAGAGTTGCATCCAAATATGGCCAGAAGATTATTTTTGTCCTGCTTTCTTGCCTAGTTGTTCTGAGGAACCTAACGGACTTGGAATGCCCGATTCCCGTTTACAACTTTCAAGAGTACCAGAATTTTGCTGGATTCCTGAAATGACTGATTCGTTATATCCGCATACAAAACTGCTAAGAAACATTTCAGGATCTCAATGCCCTGTTTCATGTTTGTCCCATAGCAGACACCCTGGGAATTTTTTAGATCGAGGACTCATACAACAAAGATTCTTTATTCGTCCTTCGTTAGAGGCCGTGTAGTGTCCTGTACATGAGGACACTCCTTCCTTAGATTCCTGTTTCGAAAGCCTGATTCTTGTTTAGCCATTAGGAAGATGCCATGTAGATTTTTTGATCGAGGAACCGTGTAAAACAGATTTCTTCTTTTTTCTTAACAAGAGGCCATGTAGTTTCCTGTATAAGAGGACTACTATTACACACATTCATGCCTCGAATCCCTGATTCTTCTTTAGCCATCAGCAAGATGCCCTGGAGAC
>NW_007146861.1:0-1039 GCF_000164805.1 Carlito syrichta
CTCGAGGACTCATACAACAAAGATTCTTTATTCGTCCTTCGTTAGAGGCCGTGTAGTGTCCTGTACATGAGGACACTCCTTCCTTAGATTCCTGTTTCGAAAGCCTGATTCTTGTTTAGCCATTAGGAAGATGCCATGTAGATTTTTTGATCGAGGAACCGTGTAAAACAGATTTCTTCTTTTTTATTAACAAGAGGCCATGTAGTTTCCTGTATAAGAGGACTACTATTACACACATTCATGCCTCGAATCCCTGATTCTTCTTTAGCCATCAGCAAGATGCCCTGGAGACTTTCAGGACTGAGGACTCGTATAACCCAGACTCCTTATTTTTAGCAACAACCGTGCAGTGTCTTTTACATGAGTTCTCACTTTCGCAGATACATGCGTCGAAACCCTAATGCTTGCATAGACTTTTGAAGACGCCCTGCAGTTTTTTGGTGTATGAGAAGAGATCTTTCCCAGATTCCTTTTTCTCTCTTAGGAAAAGTTCGTGCACTTGCCAGTATATGAGGATTTCATTACCCTACATTATGCTTCAACAACACAATTCGTGTTAGCCCTTGCAAGACACATTGAAGTTTTTTTGGTATTGAAGACACGTGTAATCCAGATTTCTACTTCTTCCTTAGCAATCGACAGTGCAGTTTCCTGTATATGAGGACTGCCATTGCCCAGATTCCTACTTCACAAACCTGATTCGTGGTTACCTCTTAGGAAGACGAACTGTAGTTTTTGGGATTGAGGACTCATGTAACCAAGATGCCTTATTTTTCCTTTGCAATATGCCATATAGTTTCCTGTATATGATGACTCCCATTAACCAGCTTCTTGCTTCATTCTGCAGGATGCCCAGACAGTTCCTGGTGACCGAGAATACCAGTTATTTGGATATCAAGAGAAAGACTCCCATAGTGTTCTTTGGGAACTGGAATCCAAGATTCCTAGTTCCCCTTAACAAGACCTCCCCAAAATGTGGAATATTCAAAACCCAACATCCCAATTCCGACCTGCCCTGCCACAAGAATTTTCTGTATTT
>NW_007146862.1:0-823 GCF_000164805.1 Carlito syrichta
GTTTAGTAAGTACTTTTAAAGGTAACCAGGAATCATGTATTCCCCGTCCCTAGGAACCTTCTGGGCATGTGTCTTTTTGTATAGAGTGTTTTGGAATCCACCTCGACAGGGACAATCAGGGCATACTGCTGAGAACGAAAGGGAATCCGGATTCTTGGGGTTCTCAGAAGTCTACAGCGCCTCTTGATAAGGTTTAATGAGGAATCTGGCCTTCTATGTCTCCACTTTCTTAGGGTGTCTTGTACAAGGGATCCAGAAATATTGGATTCCAATTCCCCAGAAAATTTCTGGGAGTCTTTCTATTAATATCCAAACAACTTGAATTCTACATCACCACGAAATATCTCGGTGTCTTGCTGAGAATGAAGTAGGAATCTGGTAAATGGCAGTCCTCAGATACAGGAAATTGAATGCCTCTTGCTAAGGATAAATAAGGAATCTGGGTTACATGGGTCCTCAATACCGAAAATCCAGAGGACACCTTGCTAAGGGCTAAACAAGATCAGGGCTTTGAGCAACCCTCATGTTTTAGAGCTATTTGTTATGTGGATATTACGAATTAATCATTCCTGGACTCCAGCAACACTCGGGTACTCTTGATAGTTATGAACGAGAATCTGGCAATACAAGTCCATATAGATCCTCGGAACCTCTGATGCCAGATTCCGGGTCACAAGTAATCCTCTCGGATATTTTGTATCTAAGCCCTGAATTCAGTGTTACCTCGTACTACAGAAACTTCAGTAGTTCCGCTGTACGGAATAAGGACTTTGGGTTAGGTGTTCAATTGTTTTAGGAGCTATTTTTGGGAGGGACCCAGGAA
>NW_007146863.1:0-306 GCF_000164805.1 Carlito syrichta
ATGCCACCACACCCACCTCATTTGGGATAGAGGGTAGAGACAAGGTCTTTCCAAGGTCCCTGAGTGGGTCTCCATCCATGTGCTTGGGTGGGATGCTGGCCTCGGTCTCCCAAGCTCTGGGATAAGGAGGCTGAGCTCCTGAGCCTGGCCTTGGTCCTTCATAAAAAAAAGAAAGAAAGCCTGGTGCAGCTGCCAATGCCTGGAATCCCAGTGCTCTGGGAAGCCAAGGAGGGAGGATAGCTTCAACCAGGGGCCAAAGGCCAGTCCATGACACACAGAGAGACCCCTTCTCCATACCCATCCAAA
>NW_007146864.1:0-399 GCF_000164805.1 Carlito syrichta
AAATGGGATTCAAAATGAGAAATGAGGTTCAGAAAAAAGTCTGTGTTTATTCAAGGATATATTAATATGATGTCTTATAAATATTAGGTCATGTCAAAAAATATGAGAAAAAAACTAGTGTTTAGTGTGTGTGTGTGGCAGGTGTGGAGAGTTGGAGTTTGGGCAGGGACTTTAATTTGGAGAGGTTAAAAATGTATACTGGCAATGGCAAACTGAGTTATATACACCTTTGCTGTCAAAGAGGTAACTTTAAAAAAGCTTCAAAGTATCAAAAAGGCAACGAGAAAATGAATTCTCACGTTCAGATTTGTGAGTTGAGAAAAATGCAAATAAATAAGCCCACTGCATTGGGATATTTGTTCTCTACCATCATTTATCATTCTTAAGTGACTATCTGAG
>NW_007146865.1:0-656 GCF_000164805.1 Carlito syrichta
TCAAAACAAAAATGTCGAAAATAAATAGCATAGCCATAGCTAGAAAAACAAGAGAAATTTAAAAACAACCACAAACAAAAGTTGGAAATAATATAGAAGCACAAATAAATAAAACACTGACTAAAAACACAAACAAGAAAATCAGTGGAAGCAAAAGTTGACTGAAACAAAAGTTGATTCTTTAAAAAGATCAACACAATTGATGAATCCTCAGATTAACCATGAAGACAAGAAAGACTAAAACAACTAAAATCAGGAATTAAATATAGAACATCACTAACAAATTTGCACAAATTTTTAAAGAGCTTACAAGGGGCTAGTAATAGCTCACACCTGTAATCCCAGTACATTGGGAGGCCGAGGAGGTGGGGAAATTCCTTGAGGCCAGGGATTCAAGACTAGCCAGGGCAACATAAGAAGACTCTGTCTCTACAAAAAAAAAACAAACAGAAATTGGCCAGGTGTGGCTGTGCATCCCTGCAGGCCCAGCTACTTGGGAGGCTGAGGTAGGAAGATTGCTTGAGCCTAGGAGGTGGAGGCTGCAGTGAGCCAGGATCACACCACTGCACTCCAACCTGGGTAACAAAACAAGATCCCATCACAAAAAACAAAAAAAGGGAATACTATAAATGACTGTATGCTACAAATAAGATAAC
>NW_007146866.1:0-4187 GCF_000164805.1 Carlito syrichta
AATACCCAATTAGCCAATATGTTACTAGGCTTTATCCAGGAAACAAGGAAGGTAAAATTGTATAAAAGGCAATGCCCTGCGGCGCTCGGGGTTCAGCTTTTGGATGTGAATCCGCTGAGATGGTGCCGGCACGAAAAAAGCTGCTTCCTGGCCTCAGTGTCCTGTCTCTCTCTGTAAAGATTTTGGCTACAATTTCACCAAGGTTGCAGGACCCAAGGAAATACACAAAATCAATTCTATTTCTATACAGTGTCAATGAACAAGGAAAAATAAAAATAATTTGCAATGGCATCAGAAGATATTAATTACTTAGAAATATATTCAAAAGATGCAAGAATTACAGATTGGAAGCCACAAAACATTGCAGAAAGAAAGTATTAAACACCTCAGTCAACAGAAATGGGAAAGATAATTGGATGCACATATCACAATGGGAAAAGGCTTGTATTTGAAAGGCAAACTAGAAGCATCTAAGCAACATGGCATCTTATGACCACCAACAGCAGACAAGGGGTACATAGCAACAAATTTAACTCAGACAAATTAATTTCTCCTTTGGTCTCAACAAAAATTCTCCCCAAATCCCTAGGACAGCCAAGTAGAATCAGAGAGGGTGATGTTATTGGAAATGCTGCTGACAATAAACAGACAAGGAGTGTGCTGGCTTTCCCAACTACGTCTGAGAACAACCCTCCAACCACTTTGTGGGCAAGGAGCCCTGGCAGTGATCATGTCACAACAAAAATTTGTATGTAGACGTTTGTCCATATGCATTGCTGTATGGTATCACGTTGTGTGATATACCACATTTTGCTCATTCTTAGTAATGGTATATGCGTTTTGGCACTTTATAGGATTATTATATAGGTCAGAGTAGATTACTGAGTCATATTTTATATGTATGTGTATTCACCTTAATAAAACCTGCCAAAAAAGGCCAGAATCCTGACTCGAGGTTCTCCTCCCATAAGTTCTAGGTATTTTCAGGGGGAGAGCCTCAGACCCTATGGATGGGAAACATTTCCCTATGGCAGGGAGTCTGACGCCAGGCAGAGTATAAGGGTGTTACTGAGGTGACGCGGCACATATATAAAATTGGTGGCTGCTAACATAGCTGGGATTAATTACCTGGTGTGGTACTGTATATTAGGGAGTTATACAAGGACCAGATGAAAAGTCAGGGTGGGAGTACACAGTAGATACTCGGTCAAGGGCTGGGCTGCACATGTGCATAAGACTCATGGAGGCCTAGCAGAGTGGATGTGAGCCTAAGAGAGGAATGGAAATACCAGAGATCCTGTAGTGCTCCCAAGACCGGACAATCTATCCTAGCTAGAGCACAGCAACCAACAGTGACATGTGAGATGCTATGCAATCCTCAAACATATTTAGAGTTGAGACCATATATAAAAAAAGAAATAATCAGAAAGAAACATATTTGTAGAAAAGTGTTTAGAAATATGTCAAATTACAAATACAAGATATATGGAACCAAATCCACTTGAATAAAACAGATATGTGCATGAGTACATCATACTTCAGCATCTAGGAGCCAATTCATAAATCAATTAAAACTGCCAGAGAAATAAAAATTAATTGCCTACCTGGGAATGATGATTCAAATGATGACTGCCTTCTCAAGAGAATCCATGAAGACACAGAGAAAGTGGAGGAACATTTTTCCAGTGCTGAAAGAAAAAGTAAAATTGCAACATAGAATGCTATATCCAGAAAAACTATTTTTCCAAACTCAGCATGAAATGAGACACATCCACACAATCAAACCTGAGTCAATTTGTCCTGGGTAACCTGTAAAGCAGGTAGTAGTACAGCAAGTTCTTCATACTGAAGGGAAACAACATTTCATGAAAATTAAAATCTGAAGAAAGGAGCAAAGCACATTGGAAAATAAAAGTATCTGGACAAATGAAAGTCCAGATATTGATTTTGAAATACACCTCAATGTATAATGCAAAAATGATAAAGTAGTATTATATATGTAAAATATATGACAACAGGACCACAAAGGAAAGGGGATGAAAAGGAAATATAGTGCTATGTGGCTATATTTACCTTAAGTGGTACTAACATAACTCCAAGTAGAACAGGATAAGATAAAGATTAGTATGCTAATATGTAGAGCAACATTTCAACATGGTATGAGTAGAAATCGAGTTACCACAGCAGTATGATGAATCTCCCCAAATTTACCTTTTATAATATACTCATTATTTACTATTTTTGTTTGCTGATAGACTGTACGTCAATAAATGTACTGCAATTATATAGCTCATATTTGGCAAATGTTACAAACTGAAGGAAAATTGATTGAACTTATGAATATTTAACTTGAAATAAATTAAGTATAATGATAACAAAATGACATAATATGGGGGAGAAACATTTGCCTTAATAGACATTGTGTATCTTATGGACATACACACTGAAATAACTTTCTATGAAAGAAAAATCTACACATTGAAAAGTATTTCAATAACTAATCATTGTAAAGAAAAATGCTTCTACTAATGCCAGTCTCTTCAACCCAACCACCCTGATGAGAAAAACTAAGAAGTCTGGAGGATCAATTAAAGATACTATTTAAAGGCACCACAAATTAAAGGGAGAGAGCATTTGAGGAGACAGAATCTTGGTTAGCACAGAAGTCTATGTAATGAGAAACACTCAAATTCGTTACTACTTCTTCATCAGCTTTGCTGATTTTAAGGATTTGACTAAGGTTCTAAGATGCTTAGCAGAATGTTGCAGCTGAGCCACTAAGTGGCTGTGAAGGACTTTCAGCAGTTTTACCCAACTGAGAGGAAGCAAATTCGACCTGAGAGTGAACACTGGAAAAACGTCAGGGACAACAAGCCAGGGGTTCATTTGGTGTCCCCAAGGGCTTGTGTTCTAATATCGATATAAACCTAAAATAGAAAACTCCATACAAAACTAGTTTCATTCTCTTATTGCAATGAGATAAACTGTCCCCACTATAACTGCCTCCCAAATGCAAAAGCAAGTGCTCACTAGAGAAATATATAACCATCTAGAAATTCCAATTACCTCTATACTACTTGATACAGAAAACCCAGCCTGCAATTAAAAGTAGCCACATATGCAAAAGTGAATGGGGAGGAAAGGTTTAGCACCAGGCCTGGGATCCATTTTCTCCATTTGCCTGGAACAGAAAGAACATAAGACTTGATCATACCCATGCTATTTAGAACAGCACTGAGATAACACTCAAAACCTAAAAGATGAGAAACAACCAAAAGTACTGACCATAATAAGTGCTGGCAAGGATACAGAGCAAATGTAACTCTTGGGCACTGCTGGTGGGCTGAAAAACAGTTTATTCACTGCAGAACACTTTGACATATTCCATAATAACTGAAAGGTACAACTATCATGTCATCCAGCCATTCTCTTCTTTGAATTTTTTTTCCAAGAAAAAAATGAAATGGTAGGTCCATACAAAGACTTCTAGAAGAATGTCCATGACATAGTAAAGAGTGAAGAGCTTGGGCAGAATCAGAGGAAAGAAATATAAGGTTCAATCTAAACCTTAATTGTACCCCACATCTTTATAATAGATTTTTAAAAGAGTAATAATAAAAAATAAAATTTAAAAAATAAATTAAAAAAAAGAAATATGAGGTTCATAAGAAACCTTAATGGAGGAAGAGTGAATATTTACTTTATCTTGATTGCACTATTGATTTCTTGAATATACAAGTCTTGAAACGTATGTTAACTCTCATGTTGTGCAGTTTATTTTCAATCAATTATACCTCAATAAACCTGCTTCAAATGTACAATATGCACCAAATAAGTGTCCAAAGTAATTTTAGACATTAAATACAAAAGAGGAAGTACTGAAAATTAAGAATTAAATAATATAACTCAATAAATGGGAAGATTTTTTCATAAAAAATAAAATTAAGATCAGTAGATGATTTTTTTTAATGCAAAGAAAACAATCAACCAATCCAAAAGCTGTTTTTTGATACTACTGCTGTTTGCTTTCTTTTTTGGAATGGGGCAAAAAAAAATTATAAACCCTTGACAACACCTATCAAAAAGAGCCACATATCATTACAAGGAATGTAGAGAGGATTATCACTACATGTTCTTCATACATATACATAATACTTTAAACACAGTTACACTGATAAATTTGAAGT
>NW_007146867.1:0-606 GCF_000164805.1 Carlito syrichta
ATTGCAAGTTCAGTGACCCTCCCACCACAGCCTCAGGAGTGGCCGGGACCATGGACACCTCGACCCCAGACCCCTTTTTGGATGGGTATGGAGAAGGGGTCTCTCTGTGTGTCATGGACTGGCCTTTTGCCTCTGGGTTGAAGCTGTCCTCCCTCCTTGGCCTCCCAGAGCACTGGGATTCCAGGCATTGGCAGCTGCACCAGGATTTCTTTTTTTTTATGAAGGACCAAGGCCAGGCTCAGGAGCTCAGCCTCCTTATCCCAGTGCTTGGGAGACCGAGGCCAGCATCCCACCCAAGCACATGGGTGGAGACCCACTCAGGGACCTTGGAAGGACCTTGTCTCTACCCTCTATCCCAAATGAGGTGGGTGTGGTGGCATGCGCCTTTTGTTCCAGCTCATGGGAAGGCCAGGTAAATCTCGATGGAGCCCATCAGGCTGAGGCTGCAGTGGTAAGGAGCGAGCCACCACTCTCTAGCCTGGGCATTAGAGTGAGACTCTGAGTCAAAGAATAAAAGGAAAAGGGAAAAAAAGAAGAGCATTCGTTTGTGTATGAGGTTGGGATCACTGTGAACAGACAGAGATCATTTGGGAAGGGAGGCCCCAT
>NW_007146868.1:0-424 GCF_000164805.1 Carlito syrichta
GTCCTCCACTGAAAATTGTGTGCATTCCCTCAACCTCAACTGTCTCCCACATGTGAGTCCATGGCCTCCACAGACTCACACATGCTTCCTCGACCTCAAATGACACCTCTGCATACACCTGCAAACTCCCTTGACACCCGCATGCCTGTCATCGGCCTCCACTGATACCCATGCATTTGCCATTGGCCTGCACCAACTCTTGCACATGTGCATCTCTTTCGGCCAACACACACGTGCACAACCTTATCCTCCTCCAACATTTGCATGCACATCCATGGCCTCACCCAACACTTGTGTGCATGATCTCAGCCCCATCAGACACATGCATGTGTGTCTCTGACCTCTGCCGACACCAATGTGTGCAACCTCGGCCTCTGCTGACTCTTGCATGTGCACCCTCAGCCTTGGCTGACAGCCACATGGG
>NW_007146869.1:0-601 GCF_000164805.1 Carlito syrichta
ATGTCACGATGGGTGTCCAGGACTCCCCAGGGAAAGATCCGTGTGGGCAGGGGATGATGGCACAATCAGGTGAAGAATGAACCCTCCCCTCACCTGAAGTTGTAGACCAGGTAAACAGAATCTGACCTGGCCATGGCATTGCCAGACTGCCTTGATTGCTCTGTGCCTGATGGCTGCCCTAGCACATGGGTGTGTGTTCTGTGAGCTCACACAAGTCTTTGCTGTGGGACAGGAGTGTGGAGGGAAGAGGCCAGCCTTCTGGGGCGCATGGACAAATGCATGGGACAGACATTCCCCTTGGACATCTTTGAAACCTCCCGTGATCAATAGGCTGGAAAGTTCCTTTTCCTCTCCCATCCCAGAGGGTGACCCTTCACCTTCAGAGGCAGGGGTGGTGGTGGTGGTGGAGATGGTGATTATTATTATCTGGATTCAGAATCCCACTCTGTTGCCCAGGCTGGAGCGCAGGGGCACGCTAATGGCCACTATAGACTCCACCTGCTGGGGTCAGCTAATCCTCCTGCTTCAGTTCCCCAAGTGACTGAAACCACATGCTTACTACTCTCAACTGAACTTTGGATTTATTTTTGATGGCTGAAAC
>NW_007146870.1:0-312 GCF_000164805.1 Carlito syrichta
AGACAGGATGATGTGACCAGACCTCGTCTGGGTGAGATATGCCCAAAATAGAGTCAGGCGTGGTATACTCAGCAGTCCTGGCTGCTCAACGGCCAAGGCGGGAGGACCAACTGAGCCCTGATGGTCAAGGCCCCAAAGCCATGATCCTGTCACTGAAACTCATCCCAGCTGATGGAGACTCAAATGACAAAAAAAGATGCCTCCCAAGTGCATCACAATGAGTGACCTTGGCTCCCCATTTAAAGTTCCACATGGGCGGGTGGCGAATGAGTGATCAAGAGAGGAAAAGGCCCTTTCCCCACCCAAAGGTTG
>NW_007146871.1:0-814 GCF_000164805.1 Carlito syrichta
AGAAAGAAATCCATTCTCCTGCAAGTAGTCTACCCTCAGTCCTTCCCCACTCACCCCCACATTTGAGGGTCCTCCAAGCTCGGAATCTTCCAGCCCCAACACACCCAATGGCTTACCCTGCTTTGGTGTGGGACTTCCCAAGGATCCCTGGCCGGGTTCCTGCTGGCACTCCACTCTGTTGTGAGAAATGTTCCTCTGGCAGTCCAACCCTCTGACTTGGCAATAAAGACCTTCCGTGAAGAAAAGCCAGGGACACATTCCTCACCCGGGGACATTTCTTCCATCCCAATCCCATTTTTCTTGGCTCTAAAGTCAGTCGCTCTGTGAACACACCATGTGCAGATGAGAATCTGTGTACGATTCTGATATTTTTGGAGACAGGGTCTGGCTCTGTGGCCGAGGCTGGCAACCGGGGCTGTGACCATAATTCAACGCCAGCCTCGAAATCGCAAGTTCGGTGACCCTCCCGCCACAGCCTCAGGAGTGGCTGGGACCATGGATACCTCGACCCCAGACCCCTTTTTGGATGGGTATGGAGAAGGGGTCTCTCTGTGTGTCATGGACTGGCCTTTGGCCCCTTGGTTGAAGCTGTCCTCCCTCCTTGGCCTCCCAGAGCACTGGGATTCCAGGCATTGGCAGCTGCACCAGGATTTCTTTTTTTTTTTTTAATGAAAGACCAAGGCCAGGCTCACGAGCTCAGCCTCCTTATCCCAGCTCTTGAGAGACCAAGGCCAGCATCCCACCCAGCACATGGGGTGGAGACCCACTCGGGGACCTTGGAAAGACCTTGTCTCTACCCTCTATCCCAAATGAG
>NW_007146872.1:0-4550 GCF_000164805.1 Carlito syrichta
CGGACACATTCCTCACCCGGGGACATTTCTTCCATCCCAATCCCATTTTTCTTGGCTCTAAAGTCAGTCGCTCTGTGAACACACCATGTGCAGATGAGAATCTGTGTACGATTCTGATATTTTTGGAGACAGGGTCTGGCTCTGTGGCCGAGGCTGGCAACCGGGGCTGTGACCATAATTCAACGCCAGCCTCGAAATCGCAAGTTCGGTGACCCTCCCGCCACAGCCTCAGGAGTGGCTGGGACCATGGACACCTCGACCCCAGACCCCTTTTTGGATGGGTATGGAGAAGGGGTCTCTCTGTGTGTCATGGACTGGCCTTTGGCCCCTTGGTTGAAGCTGTCCTCCCTCCTTGGCCTCCCAGAGCACTGGGATTCCAGGCATTGGCAGCTGCACCAGGATTTCTTTTTTTTTTTTTAATGAAAGACCAAGGCCAGGCTCAGGAGCTCAGCCTCCTTATCCCAGCTCTTGAGAGACCAAAGCCAGCATCCCACCCAAGCACATGGGTGGAGACCCACTCGGGGACCTTGGAAAGACCTTGTCTCTACCCTCTATCCCAAATGAGGTGGGTGTGGTGTCATGTGCCTTTTGTTCCAGCTCATGGGAAGGCCAGGTAAATCTCGATGGAGCCCATCAGGCTGAAGCTGCAGTGGCAAGGAGCGAGCCACCACTCTCCAGCCTGGGCATTAGGGTGAGACTCTGAGTCAAAGAATAAAAGGAAAAGGGAAAAAAAGAAGAGCATTCGTTTGTGTATGAGGTTGGGATCACTGTGAACAGACAGAGATCATTTGGGAAGGAGGCCCCATCCTTGGGCCTAGAATTCCTGAAAGACGGTGTATCAGTAGACAATCAGGCTGTGGTTTTGGGAGGCCAAAGTGGGGTACCGCTAGAGCCCAGGAGTTTGAGATCAGTCTGGGCCACTTAGCAAGACCTTGCTACTCCTCGGAATGCAAACACTGGAGTCCTGTGTGGTGGCCCCCACAGTCCTGGTTACATGGGTTGCAGTGGCCCCCATCCTGGGGCACTTCTTGGCATCGTCCCTGCCAAGAGAACATGCGAGTCCAGGCTTGGCACCAGGTCTCATGGCCATCAGCCCAGTGCCCTAGGAGCCTGAGGCGGGAGACTGACTGAGCCCAGAGGTCGGAAACCAACCCAGGCAATGTGGCCAGACCTTGTCTAGGTGATAGCTCTTCAAAATCATGTCAGGTGTGGTGTACCCCTGGAGTACCGGCTGCTAGGGCCCTGAGGCTTGAGGAGCACCTGAGTCCCGAAGGTCAAGACCCTAGGAACCATGATGTGCTGCTGTGCCACAGCCCATGTAAAGGAGACTCCAGCGATGAAAGACACCTCCCAAGTGCATCACGACAGCTGTTCGCAGCAACCCAGGGAAACGTACACGTTGGCAGGGAAAAATGGAGCTGTCAGGAGAGAAAAGGTGACAGGCAGGGCGAATGGAACCTGGGCTGGCTGTGGCATTGCCAGACCGCCTTTATCACTCTGTTCCCACTGGTGACCCTAGCTTGAGCAGTCTGTTCTGTGAGCTCACATACATCTTTGCTGTGGGACATGGGCATGGAGGGTTGAGGCAGACCTTCTGGGGTGCGTGGCCGAAGGTGCAGGATGGATGTGCCCGGTGGCCACCTTTGAAACATCCTGCAAACAACAGGCCGGAAAGTGCCTTTTCCTCTGCCATCCCTGAGGGTGACTCCTCGTGCTGGGTGGCAGGGGTGGTGGTCGTGGTAGTGGTGGTGGTCGTGGCAGTGGTGGTGATTATTATTATTTGGAGTCGGAATCCCGCTCAGTCGCCCAGCCTGGGGAGCAGGGGCACACTCAAGGCCACAGCGGTCTCCACCTGCCATGCTCAGGTTATCCTCCCTCCTTGACCCCCAGATTGTCTGGAACCACAGGCCTCCACAACCATGCCTGGTTAACCTTTGCATTTATTTTTGATGGCCGAGACCTGATCTCACCCCGTGTCCCGGGCTGGTGTCAAACCCTCAGGCTCAGGTCATCCACTCTCCTGGGTCTCCGAAGGGCTGGGTTGCCAGGCTGAGGCCCAGAGCCTTGCCTGTGGTTTTGCTGGTAGTTGTGGTGGGTATTAATATTCTGATTCAGCGTCCCAGTCTGTCACTCAGGCTGTAGCACAGATACATGATATCAGCCATGGTGGCCTCCACCAGTTGGGCTCTGGCAATCCTCCTGCCATGGACTCCCAAGTGCCTGAAATGACAGGTGTGCACCACCACGCTCGACTCATTTTTTTGGCTTCTTGTAGAGACGAAGTCTTGCCAAGGTGCCCGGGCTGGTCTCGAACCCGGTGGCTCAGGCCATTCTCTTGCCTCAGTCTCCCAGCTTGCTAGGATGACAAGCGTGAGCTCATGCCCCTGACCTCCACACCCCCTTTGGGGCCTCACCAGAAAGCCAACTCCCTTCCCAGATCCCAGAGAGCAGAGCCAGAGTCACCTGCCAAACCGTCCCCTTGGGGAGCACCTGGTGCAGGGGTGTGTCTCTGCTGGGGTGCCTAACACTCCACTTGCCTCTTTCCCCAGGGTGAACCTGCTCACTCCTCCCAGGGGCCACCTCGGGGTAAGGGAGGGAGTGACTCTCAAACCTTCAGGGGACAGGGATGACTGGGTGACTCACGTTTGTCTCCTCAGCACTTGGGGAAGCCGGACGGAAAGATGGCCAGAGTCCTGGAATTCGAGACATGGATGGACAGCATAGTAGGCCCACACCTTGTCCCAAAGCAAAACCCAGAAAACCTTGTTTGAGGGTAGACATCCAAGAGAGAATTGCTTCCAATCCAGAGGTCAAGACCATGCAGGAAGACCAGGATGTCGTCCAAATCGAAAGCATGTGATAACAGCAGTTTGGGAGACCCAGGCCGAGAGCATTGCCAGTTGGGTGGGTTGAGAGCAGCCTGGGCAAACTAGTGAGGAATGAAAAAAAAGAAAGAAATCCTTTCTCCTGCAAACCTTCTGCCCTCAATCCATCCCCCCATGACCCACATACGAGGGTCCCCCAGGCTCAGCACCTTCCAGCCCCAATCCCCCTCAATGGCTGGCCCCACTTTGGTTCAGGAGTTACCGAGGCTCCCTGGCCCGGTAAATGCCAGCTCTCCTCTCCGAGGTGAGAAATGTTCCTGGGGCAGTCCAACCCTCTGACACGGCAATGAGGACCTTCCACCAAAAAAGACCAGGGACACATTCCTCACCCAGAGACATTTCTTCCTCCCCAATCCCATTTTTCTTGTCTCTAAAGCCAGTCGCCCTGTGAACACACCACGTGCAGATGAGAATCTATGTATGATTCTGCAGATTTTGGAAACAGGGTTTGGCTCTGAGTCTGAAGCTGGGGCCCAGGGACATGGCCATCGCTCATGGCCAGCCTCGATTTGCGAGCTCTGGTGATCCTCCTGTCTCAGCCTCCAGAGTGACTGGGACGATGGGCACCTCGACCCCAGACAACCTGTTTGAATGGGTGCAGGGATGGGGTCTCCCTGCATGGTCCTGGCTGGCCTTGGGCTCCTGGGATTCAGTCATCCTCCTGCTTTGGGCTCACAGAGCACTGAGATTCCAGGTGTGGGCCGCTACAACAGGACTTCTTGTTCGTTTTCAATGAAAGACTGAGGGTCGGCTCGGGAACTAAGCCTCATCATCCCAGTGCTTTGGAAAGCCACGGCCAGTGGGCGGCTTGAGTCCACAGGTGGAGTCCCACTCAGGCACCTCAGCGAGACCTCATCTCAACCCTCCATCCCAAATGAGCCAGGCGTGGTGGTGCCTGCCTGTCTTTCTTAATCCTGGGAAGGCTGGGGAATGGCTCACTGGAGCCCGGCTGCAGAGGCTGTCGTGGCTGGTAGCAAGCCACCACTATTCAGCCTGGGTGATGGAGTGAGACTCCAACTAATAGAAGAAAAGGAAAAAAAGGAAAAAAAAGAAGAGTATCCATTTGTGTATGGAGTAGGTATGACTGTGAACACAGAGAGATCATTTGGGAAGGAGGCCCCAGTTTGGTCCTAGAGTTCCCAAAAGATGGTTTATTGGAAGACAATCGGCCTGTGACTTTGGGAGGCCAAGGTGGAGGACCACTGGATCCCAGGAATTCGGACCAGCCTGGGCCATGTAGCGAGACCTCATCACTCCCCAAATGCAAACACTGGAGTTGTGCATGGTGGCGCCCATCATCCCAGATATACAGGATGTGGTGGCTCCATCCCAGGGCGTCCTGTAATATTGATCATGCCCACAGAAGTGCAAGTCCTGGCTGGGCACCGTGGCTCACAGCCATCAGCCCTGCACCCTGGGAGGCCAATTCATGATGCTGCCTGAGCCCAGGGGTCAGAAATCAGCCCAGTTGACATAACCAGACCTCATCTCAGCAAGAGGTACCCAAAATCAAGTCAGATGTGGTGGCCTCTTGAGTCCCAGCTGCTCAGGGTCTGATGCAGGAGGATTACCTGAGTCCCGGAGGGTGAGGTCCTGGGAGCCACAATCGTACTGCCCTGTCCCATCTTGGCTGATGAAGACTCCGGAGCCAAAAAAGAGGCCTCC
>NW_007146873.1:0-4791 GCF_000164805.1 Carlito syrichta
CGGGTGTGCCTAGCTAGTACTTGACCTGTCCCTTAGGGGAAGTACCGAGCTTACAAGGTGACATATCCAGGTGGGAATGGCCAGTTTCCACACCTTACTAAGTCCTGCAAAGTATTCAGCATTTAAAGGTTCACCAGTCTTGTAAGAGGTGTGCTAGTTAGTCATAGCCAAAAAGGCAGGCAATAGTGTTATTTAGCATTACAGTATAAAGTAGGGACTCCAGCATACATTACATGACTCTAAGAGACTTTTCAACAGTTTTACAGGGATAAGCAATTGACTCCAATTTTAGGCAAGGCCTAAACCTTTAGAAACAGACTTTTAACTAACCTGGCTGTTGGCATTTGAAAACAAGAACAGTTTATTCAGTTCCTTAGTTGCCAGAGAAAGATTACAAAATTATTTTTTCCAAGGCTAGCATTAACTTGCACTGAGTTAGCAAAAGGCTAAGTAGCATATAAGGGACATTTCTATGTTTCTTTACAGGTGGATTAGAATGAACTCTTTCAGAATTAGTGAAGAAGAACACAGGCTAAGGAAGGGAGGGAAACATACAATGACATAAAGAAACATGAGCCAATTAAATTTTTAAAAGACGACATGTCCCGTTAAACAAAGCACAACAACTCAACCAGCTTTTATATATATATACATATATATGTATGTGTGTGTATATATATATATATATATATATATATTAGGGGTCAAATGGGAGACGTAGGCTATGACTAATGCCCTCTGGTTTTCTGGTGCCTTCAGGTCTATTGAGGTGTATGTCCGATAGGCCTCCATGAGACACTCCAGAAAAGTGGTGGAAGATTTCTGTGGCCCTTGAGTGACTTCACTCACCTTAGATAAATTTGTGGGGCACCTTGCAGCAGTCTGGAAACCCCCCAACAGAGTCCAATGATAATTGGTGAGACACTCCCTACCGTGATTAGTGTTAGGGTTCCAGTTTGGTCTGTCGGGGAAAGATGTGCTCCAATCGTGCATGTTCTGCTGGCCGGTCATCAGTTCCCAGCATTAGCTTCCTTGCTTCCTGGCGAATTCTCTCCCTCTCTTCTGTGGTGAAGAGAGCTTGGAGAAGCTGTTGGCAGTTATCCCATGTGGGCATAAAGGTGGGGCTCCCGTCCCACCCATATTAAATCCTGGGACCTGTCTTAAGGGAGAACTGCTACCATCTGCCTTTCTGGTTTTTCCGAGGATGAATTCGGGCTCGTTGGTTGACTGGGACCCATCAGCTCTCCTGAGGATAGATGGGGAAGCGGGGAATAGATGGGCTGATAGGGGGAACCGCTGCTTGTGTGTGACGGACTGAGAATTTCTTGGACCCTCTGCTCCCACCTGAATGCAAGGTATGGACGGGGGATCTCGTTGTCCTCTGATGGACATTGGAGGACCGAGGGATTGGTCTTGGGGGTTTCCTGAAAGTCAAAACATGAGAAGAGTTATTTTTCATGTTTGCCTTTTTTGTCCATGTTGGCTGCGGCATTATCAGGAGGTACCATGCAGTGATATATGGGATCTGGTCTGGATGGCGGCGACAAACTGGCGGACTTTTCCCGCTACAGTGGGATCGAAGGTTTCCTCTGGCGACCAGCTGCAATTGGGAAATGTGGGCCACTCAAGAGAACAAGTGTTTAATTTACCCTTGTTTACCTGGCCACCCAAGTCTTGGGCCGCTTTTTGGAATCCTTGAAGTGACACAAGACCAACTGTAAGAGCGTGTCAGGCTGAGAGCATTTTTGACCCGATATTAATTACAATAACAGACATGACAGTAACAAACACTGAACATACAAACAAGACAGCAAAAACTGAACAGAGATCTGGTTAACTGAGGGCAAAACAGGAGATCTCGGTGACGTCTCACTAGGACCTTGGACCCTGGAATTAGTGCTGCATCCAGCTTTCCTGAGGGTCTCTGCAGGAGTGCACTCAAAACAGAAATCAGGAACCTGACTTACCTCTCTGAGGGCTTCCAGGGGCATTGTGAGTCTGCCAGAGATACAGGCCCAATCGAATCCAAAGAGTTCACAGGGACGCAGCTCCACAAGACCCGTCAGTTAAAATGAGTGCAATTTAAGTGCTCAGTTCTCCCAGACGAGCCCCCAAATAAAGTTGGGCCTGAGCCTTTAAATGACAGCCCACCAGCTCAAATTAACCAAGGAGAGGTTTATTAGTAAGGCTCTGCCAGCTGACAACCGCTTATAGGAAGAGAATTCCAAGTAGGACAGCCACGAGCCACAGCCCAGAGCTTCTTTAAGTAGTTTTAGCTTACATTTTGGTTAACTAAAGGTAGAGTTGGAGACATTCCAGAGCTCTTATCACGACATTCTGCTGACATAAGCAAGCGAGTTTAGAAAAGCAGATGTGGCTAGTTATGCAGGTGTGGCAGATAAGGGTATAACTAATCTTGCTATGTTTACAGAGGAAAAAAAAACATAAAAAAAGTCTCCAGGAAGGAGTAACATCTGTTTCAAGGGCTGAAGCCATTTTTTTGATTCCCCTCTTACAATCCCAGGGGCAGAGGCTGCTTTTTTTCCCTTTTCACAGAAACAAGTGTGGACAGATGAGGAGGAGGCAGAACTCGAGGCATGGAAGGAACCTGACCTGAGGCCATCACTGTGGTCTAGAAAAAAGGGTCAGCAGAGAAGGACACAATAAGAGGCAGGTGCAGCCTTGGAGAGGAAGGGTTGATGAATCAGGTGCCTCATGGAGCCCCGAGGGGCAGCCCGAGGGCTTTAAACTGTGGCTTAAGGTCATGTCTCAGATAATAACCAGAAATCACAAGCTGTTTTGCCCCAAGTATTGAAACTGTCCTAAGTCAAAGGCAGCTCAGATAGAAGAAAAGATGCTCCATGAAAAAATATGATTGTGTTCCTTGGGGAAGATAACGTAGTTATTACTCTAACCATTCAAGATAGGGTCTATCAAAAGTGTTAGCCAGTCATCTAGGAAGATCTTCAAATCTTGGAGACAATGAGTGAAGGTTATGAATAGGAAGGGGTCTAGGAGAGGCTGTTTGAATAAAGACTAATGAATAGGAAGAAAGAAAAGGTACTGCTTGGGAAATCTATGATATCTTGCTCTTAAAGTATTTCAGAAAACTTCAAGTGTGTTGATAAAAGTTTAACGCGAGTCACTGACAAACTGAGAATATGTTTTATTAATACTGAGTGAGTCAACATGTAAACAATTGTCAAGAAACTACTATATATACAACAAGGGTGCCTGCATAATGAACATTTGTATACCTAACACTGAACTGTACCCTGCATATTTCACATAAAAAATGTCTTAAAAAGAAATATATATACTTAGATTCATAGAAAAATTTAGAGGTACAGAGATTTGCTCCATGAAACAATATGATTGTGTTCCTTGGGGGAAGATAATGTAGTTATTACTCTAACCATCCAAGGTGGGGTCTATCAAAAGTGTTAGCTAGTCATCTAGGAAGATCTTCAAATCTGGGAGACAATGATTGAAGGTTATGAATAGGAAGGTGTCGAGGGGGCTGCTTGAGTAAAGGCTAATGGATAGAAAGAAAGAGAAGGTGCTGCTTGGGAAACTATGATATCTTGCTCTTAAAGTCATTCAGAAAACTTCAAGTGTGTTGATAAAAGTGTAATGTGAATCACTGACAAACTGAGAATATCTTTTATTGACACTGAGTCAACATGTAAACAATTGTCAAGAAACTACTATATATACAATAACGAGGGTGCCTTCATAATGAACATTTGTATACCTAACACTGAATGGTACCCCGCATATTTCAAATAAAAAAATGTCTTAAAAAGAAAAATGTGTCTAGACTTAGATTCATAGAAAAATTGAGAGATACAGAGATTTCCCATATATCCTCTGCCCCCACCTGTGAATAGCCTCCCTCATCAGCAACATCCCTCACCAGAGTGATATATTTGTTACAACTGATAAGCCTACATTGACACATCAATATCAATTAAAGCCCATGGTTTAGGACAGCCATCTCCAACTTTTTATGGCATCAGGGATCAGTTTCATGGAAGACAACTTTTTCACAGACAGGGCAGGGATCATCAGGTATTAAATTCTCATAAAAGGCCGGGCTCGGTGGCTCAGCCTGTCATCCCAGTACTTTGGGAGGCCGAGGTGAGTGGATTGCCTGAGTCTGTGGGTTTGAAACCAGCCTGGGCAACTTAGCGAGATCTCATCTCTACATAAATAAAAAAATTAGCCCGGCATGGTAGTGCACACCTGTAGTTCCAGTTACTTGGAAGGCTGAGGTGGAAGGATCACCAGAGCCCAGCAGGCTGACACTGGGGTAAGTGTGCCACTGCACTCTAGCCTGGGTGATGGAGTCAGACTCCAAATCAAAAAAAGAAAAAAGAAAAAAAAATTCTCATAAGGAGTATGCATACTAGGTACCTTGCATGTGCAGGTCACAACAGGGTTCTTGATCCTATGGGAATCTAATGTCACAGCTAATCTGACAGAAGGTGGAGCTCCGATTGCCTACCCCTCATCTACTGTGTGGTTGGGTTTCCAACAGGCCATAGACCTGTGCCGGTCTGTGCCCGAGCGTTGGTGATCCCTGTTCTAGAGTTCTCACTTGGTGTTGTACATTCTGTGGGTTTGGATAAATGTATAATGACATGGGCCCACCATTGTATTATCATACAGAGTGGTTTCACTGCCTTAAAAATCCTCTGTGTTTCTCCTATTTATCCCTATCTCCTACGCACAGCAACTGGTAACTACTGATCTTTTTACTATCTTCATGGTTTTGCCTGTTGCAGAATG
>NW_007146874.1:0-2016 GCF_000164805.1 Carlito syrichta
CCTCATCCCTCCCACATGTGAGGTTCCCCCAGCTCGGCACTTTCCAGCCCAACCCACACCAATGCCTGCCCCCACATTGGTGTGTGAGTTCCTGAGTTTATCTGACTGCATTCCAGCTGGCTCTTCTCTATGAGGTGACAAATGTGGAGAGACAGACCGACCTGCTGACTCAGCAATGAGGACCTACTGCCAAGAAAGGCCAGGGACACATCCCTCACCCAGGACCAATTCTTCCCCTCAATCCCATTTTTCCTGGCTCAAAAACCAGTCACCCTGTGAACACAGCGAGCACAGGTAAGAATCTGTATACGATTCTGATGTTTTTGGAGACAAGGTCTGGCTCTGTGGCCCAGCCTGGAGCCTGGGGATACAACTGTTGTTCCCACACATTTTAAATTCACAGGCTCCAGCGATCCACCTGCCTCAGGCTGCGGAGTGCCCAGAAGGATGGGCACCTCGACCCCAGAATACCTGTTTGGGTGGGTGCAGAGATGGGGTATCCCTGCTTGGCTCAGTCTGACCGTGTGCTCCTAGGCTCCAGCCATCCTCCTGCCTCGGGCTCCCAGAGCTCTAGGATTCCAGGCCTAGGCCACCACGCCAAGCCTTCTGGTTTGTTTTTGACGAAAATTCAAAGCTGTTTTGGAAGCTTAGCCTCATATTTCCAGCCCTTTGGGAGGCAGAAGCCAGTGGCAGGCCCCAGCACATGAGCCGAGACCCACCCAAGCAACGCAGCAAGACCTTGTCTCTACTCTCTTTCCAAAATGAGCCAGGTGTGGTGTTTCATGCCTGTCTTTTCAGCTCCTCAGAAGGCTGAGGAAAAGCTCGCTGGAGCCTGGCGGGCCGATGCTGTGGTAGCTGGGTGCAAGCCACCACCCTCCAACATGGGCAATGGAGTGAGACTCCAATTCAAAAAAAAGGAAAAGAGGAAAAAAAGAAGAGCATCCATTTTTGTATGGATTTGGCATCATCGTGAACAGAGAGATCATTTGGGAAGGATGCCCCAGACTTGGGCATAGAGATTCCAAAAGATGGTGGATTGGCAGACAATCGGACTGTGACTTTGGGGGTCCGAGGCGGTGTATTACTGGAGACTGGGGGTTCGAGACCAGCCTGGGCCTGTAGTGAGACCTCATCTTTCCCGGAATGCAAACACAGGAGTGGCACATGGTAGCGACCACAGGTGTGGCTACACGTGATGCGGTGGCATTCATCCCATGGCTTTTTTTGCATCACCCCCACTGACAGAACATACGAGACCTGGCCGGGCACCATGGCTAATGGCCATTAGACCTGCACTCCAGGAGACCCAGGCAAGAGGCAGCCTGAGTTCAGAGGTCAGAGATTAGCCTGGGTGATGTGGAAAAACCTCGTCTAGGTGAGAGGTCTCCAAAATCGAGTCAGGTGTGGTGGCCTCTGTACTCCCAGTTGCTCAGGGGCCAAAGCAGGAGGACCACCTGAGACGTGGAGGTCAAGGCCCTGGGAGCCACGATCATGCCGCTGTGCCCTAGCTAGGGTGATGGAGACTCCAGTGACAAAAAAGATGCCTCCCTTGTGTGCCATGACAGATATCCACAGCTCCCCAGGGACAGATTTGCGTGGACAGGGGACTATGGAGTGATCAGAAGAGGAGGAGGCCCACCCAGGTCCAAAGGTGGCAGACCAGGCGACTGGAACATGGACTGGCTGTGGCGCTGCCAGACTACTTTGATCACTCTGTGCCTGACGGCACCCCTAATTTGGAGCAGTATGTTCTGTGAGCTCACACCGCGTGTCTTTGTCTTGGGGCCTGAGTGTGGAGGGTGGAGGCAGGCCTTCTTGGATGCATGGCTGAAAGCGTGGAATGGATGTGACCAGTGAACACCTTTGATACCTCCCACAAACTGCAGGTGAGATAATGCCTTTTCCTCTCCCATCTCTGAGGGTGAATCCTCATGCTGAGTGACAGGGGTGGTGGTGGCGGCGTTGGTAGTGATTATTAGTATTTGGAGTTGGAATCCCACTGTCACCCAGGCCAGA
>NW_007146875.1:0-765 GCF_000164805.1 Carlito syrichta
CCCACTGAAGCGTTAGGGATCAGGGAGGGCCGTGGACCCCAAGACCGCTAGGACGTGTTTGGGAGCCGTAGACCCCATTTTCCTCCCCCTTTTGCCATGCAGCACAAAAACAACCTAAAGGAGCTCTGCTGGTCTAAGCTGAAGGCTCTGTGACTGTGACAGGCATAGCTCACTCTAGAAACCCATTGTTCTTGTTTCCCATAAACTGTGGTTTCGGCTTAGGTATTAGATATAATTCAAATTCAGGTCACATTTGGGAGCCTTTTATACGGTACAAGTTTCTTTATAAGATTTAAAAGAATATTTGTAGAATTAGTATATACTTATGGAGAGCTGTTTTCAGCTTTTCAATGATATAGATGATTATCAAGAGTGGCCCAGCACAGAGTTTGAGCTGGGCCACATTCCTGAGAGCCCAGCGCATACTTTGGACTGGGCTGCATTCTTTTAGGCCGGCTTTAGCTACAGTTAATGTAAGGTCTTTTTTCTACCTATTATAGAAATTGAATTTATTTTATTCATAGAAGGTACTGTAGAATAGGTCATACTATATCACGAATCATGTTAGTTCAAGCATAATCAATCATGATATTTTTAGGTTTAATAAGAATATAGTTAACTTTAGAAATTTCATTGTCTCCATTTTCTACTATCATGGTTTTGGCCTTAGTACATTTACAGTTTATATTTAGAAGCTTTATTGCTGCTAATCAGCTCTATATATTAGAATTAGGAATTGGAAACTTCATAGAAATTAGGATAGAA
>NW_007146876.1:0-715 GCF_000164805.1 Carlito syrichta
GAACTCAAACGTGTCTTTGCTGTGGGCACGAGTGTGGATGGTGGAGGCAGGGTTTTCTGGGAAGTGTGGCTGAAGGTGCGGGACGGACGTGCCCAGAGGCCAACTTTGAAATTGCCCAAGAAAGACATGTGGGAAAGTGCCTTTTCCTCTCCCATCCCTGAGCAAGCCTCCTCTCTCTGGGTGGCAGGGGTGGTGGTCGTGGCGGTGGTGGAGATTATTATCATTTGGATTCAGAATCCCGCTCTGTCACCCAGGCCTTAGCACAGGGGAATGCTCACAGACCCCCCGGACTCCACCTGTCCTGCTCAGGTGATCCTCTCATCTTGGCCCACCGATTGGCTGGAAACACAGCCCTGCACCATCATGCTTGGTTTATTTTTGGATTTATTTTTGATGGCTGAGACAATGTCTCACCCTGTGTCCTGGGCTGGTGTCAAACCTGCAGGTCAGGACGTCCACTCACCTGCCCCTCCGAAGAACTGGGATGACTGACTGAGCCTCTCAGACGGGCCTGTGGTTTTGGTCGTTGTTGGTAGTATTCTGATTCGGAGTCCCAGTCTGTTGCCCAGGCCAGAGCATAGGGGCCTGTTCTCAGCCACCATGGACTCCAAAGGCTGGGCTCCAGCCATCCACCCTCAGTGGCCCACTGAGTAGCTGAAATGGAGGTCCTGTGCCACTAAGCTCAGCTCATTTTTTGACTTTTTGTAGAGACGTG
>NW_007146877.1:0-848 GCF_000164805.1 Carlito syrichta
CACCCCTATCCCCCAGCCCACCACCAACCATGCTGGGGTCAGGCCCGGGAACTTCAGTCCCACGCAAGGCCTGATATTGCGCCCCGCCCCCCACTGCTGCCGTTCTACTCATGTGTGGAAGTCTCTGGTCCCAGCCCCCTCCAGATCCCTCCCCGGCTGCACTGTCTCCAAGCCCGGGAACACGGCATCAAGCCACCGGTCACACAGGGAGGCTCTGGGCACCCGCCCCTCAGAGACGCTGGTTCCATTTCTGGCTGAAGTACTTTGTAGGGTCCCAGCGCCACTCTCACTCTTTAGAGCCTGCCCTTTGGAACTTTGGAGCTCTGGAACTCCGGGTCCACCCTGGCTGAGGCACTCAGCATGAGACCCCAAACCAGAGGACTCAGACAAGCAGAGAAAAACAGACCTGCTTAAACTGCCTTGCCATTCTCCAGGAAGAGACTTCCATTGCCCTGCCCACCTATCAACAAACTTTACCTCATTTCCTAAGGCCAGGTATTGCAGCGTGCGGGGAAGTTTTGGGTCCCTGCTCCCTCCAGCTCTCTCCCCGGCCCGGCACCCAGCACCGCAGGTCGCACAGGGAGGCTCTGAGCACCCGCCCCTCAGAGACACCGGTTCCATTACTGGCTGAAGTACTCTGTAGGGTCCCAGCGCCACTCTCGTCATTTACAGCCTGCCCTTTGGAACTTTGGAGCTCTGGAACTCCGGGTCCACCCTGGCTGAGGCACTCAGCGTGAGACCCCAAGCCAGAGGACCCAGACAAGCGGAGAAAACAGATCTGCTTAAACTGCCTCGTCAATTCTCCAGGCAGAGACTTCCAATTGCCCCGCCCACCTAGCAACAAACTT
>NW_007146878.1:0-859 GCF_000164805.1 Carlito syrichta
CCCCCCTCCAGATCCCTCCCCGGCTGCACTGTCTCCAAGCCCGGGAACCCGGCATCAAGCCACCGGTCACACAGGGAGGCTCTGGGCACCCGCCCCTCAGAGACGCTGGTTCCATTTCTGGCTGAAGTACTTTGTAGGGTCCCAGCGCCACTCTCACTCTTTAGAGCCTGCCCTTTGGAACTTTGGAGCTCTGGAACTCCGGGTCCACCCTGGCTGAGGCACTCAGCATGAGACCCCAAACCAGAGGACTCAGACAAGCAGAGAAAAACAGACCTGCTTAAACTGCCTTGCCATTCTCCAGGAAGAGACTTCCATTGCCCTGCCCACCTATCAACAAACTTTACCTCATTTCCTAAGGCCAGGTATTGCAGCGTGCGGGGAAGTTTTGGGTCCCTGCTCCCTCCAGCTCTCTCCCCGGCCCGGCACCCAGCACCGCAGGTCGCACAGGGAGGCTCTGAGCACCCGCCCCTCAGAGACACCGGTTCCATTACTGGCTGAAGTACTCTGTAGGGTCCCAGCGCCACTCTCGTCATTTACAGCCTGCCCTTTGGAACTTTGGAGCTCTGGAACTCCGGGTCCACCCTGGCTGAGGCACTCAGCGTGAGACCCCAAGCCAGAGGACCCAGACAAGCGGAGAAAAACAGATCTGCTTAAACTGCCTCGCCATTCTCCAGGCAGAGACTTCCATTGCCCCGCCCACCTAGCAACAAACTTTACGTCAGCTCCTAAGGCAACAGTGTGAAACAGGAGACAAAGCCCCACCCCTATGATGCAACTAAAAACAAAAGGGAGAGGCTGGAATCGGAGATCACAGAAGTGACTCTAGTCTGATCGCTTATTTTGACTTATGATTTTATCA
>NW_007146879.1:0-787 GCF_000164805.1 Carlito syrichta
GTCCCAGCGCCACTCTTGTCATTTACAGCCTGCCCTTTGGAACTTTGGAGCTCTGGAACTCCGGGTCCACCCTGGCTGAGGCACTCAGCGTGAGACCCCAAGCCAGAGGACCCAGACAAGCGGAGAAAAACAGATCTGCTTAAACTGCCTTGCCATTCTCCAGGCAGAGACTTTCATTGCCCCGCCCACCTAGCAACAAACTTTACCTCAGCTCCTAAGGCAACAGTGTGAAACAGGAGACAAAGCCCCACCCCTATGCTGCAACGAAAAACAAAAGGGAGAGGCTGGAATCGGAGATCACAGAAGTGACTCTAGTCTGATCGCTTATTTTGACCTATGATTTTATCATTGAAACTGTTGGTCTAGATTACGTTTGGTGTTTACCTTCTGACTTATACTGTTTCTTGATTTTTTTGGCCTGTCTCTGTTTAGCTATCAGTATTCTTTAGGGAATCTTTCTTATCTGTCTTTTTTCACTTCTTCCCAGTCCTGTGTCTCTCTCTCACCTGATAGTTGGTATGTATATCTGTTTTCCCTCTTGCACTTCTCTCTTTCGCTTATTTTGACTTATGATTTTATCATTGTAACTGTTAGTTTAGATCACGTCTGTTGTTGACCTTCTGACCTACACTGTTTCTCGATTTTATGACCTGTGTCTGTGTAGCTATCAGTACTCCTTAGGGAATCTTTCTTACGTGTCTTTCTTCACTTCTTCCCGATCCTGTGACTGTTTTTCACCTGATAGCTGGTATGTATATCTGTTATCCCTCTCGCACTTCTCTCTTTC
>NW_007146880.1:0-726 GCF_000164805.1 Carlito syrichta
ATCCTTCCACCATGACCTCCCAGGTGGCCTGATGATAGGCGTTTGCCACCACACTCATACTTTTTTTGGCTTCTTGAAGAAACTATGTGTTGCTATGGTGCCAATTCTGGTCTTGAAACCAGGGGCTCAAGCCATTCTCTTGCCTCAGACACCCTGAGCACTGGGATGACAGGCGTGAGCCCCCATGCCTGGCCTCCTCACCCTTCTCAGACCCCTCCGTGAGACCTGAAACCTTTCAACAATGCTGTACTCTGGATAGGGCAGCTGGAGTCACCCACCGACACTCCTCATGGGAAGTGCCTGGTGCAGGGGTGTGTCTCTACCTGGGCACCCACACCTAGGCCCGCCTTGCTGCAAAGTGTTGATCCGCAAGCTCACCCAGGGCTTGCCTGGGAGAAAGGGAGGGCATGACTCTCAAACCTTTCAGGGGCGGGGATGGCTGGGTGACTCACACTTGTCTCCTCGGCCCTCGGGGAGGCCAAGACTGTAAGATTTTTGGAGCCCTGGAGATCGAGAGCAAGTTGGATATCATAGCAAGCCCCATCCTCAACCCCAAGAAAAACCCAGAAAACCTTGGTTGATGGCAGGCCTCAGCGGGAGGTTCACCTCCGACCCAGAGTTCAAGAGCAGTAAGGAAGACAAGAAGGCAGACAAATGCAAAGCCTATAGCTGCAGCAGTTTGGGTTACCCAGGCTGAGAGGATGGCCTGAGTTGGGCAGTTTGAGA
>NW_007146881.1:0-783 GCF_000164805.1 Carlito syrichta
GCGGGAGGTTCACCTCCGACCCAGAGTTCAAGAGCAGCCAGGAAGACAAAAAGGCATAACAAATGCAAAGCCTATTGCTGCAGCAGTTTGGGTTACCCAGGCTGAGAGGATGGCATGAGTTGGGTAGTTTGAGAGAAGCCTGGGCAAACTAGTAAGGAAAGAAAGAAATAAAGAAAGAAGGAAAGAAAGAAAGAAGGAAGGAAGGAAGGAAGGAAGGAAGGAAGGAAGGAAAGAAGGAAAGAAAGAAGAGAAAGAAGAGAAAGAAGAGAAAGAAAGAAAGAAAGAAAGAAAGAAAGAAAGAAAGAAAGAAAGAAAGAAAGAAAGAAAGAGAGAAAGAGAGAAAGACCAGGTTCCTGCTGTCTCTCCTCTCCCAGGTGAGAAATGTGCCCCAGTCAGGCCAACCATCTGACTTGGCAATGAGGACCTTCTACCAAGAAAAGTCAGGGACACATCCCTCACCCAGGGACATTTCTTCCCCTACAATCCCATTGTTCCTAGCTCTAAAGCCAGTCACACTGTGAACACAGGACGTGCAGTTGAGAATGTGTGTAAGATTCTGATGTTTTTGGAGACAAGGTCTGGCTCTGTGGCCCCTGGCTGGGGCCCAGGGAAAAGACCTTCATTCTCTGCCAGTCTCAAACTCGTGGGCTTCAGAGATCCTCCAGCCTCAGTCACCAAAGTGGCTGGAATGATAGGCACCTCGATTTCAGACTCCCTGTTTTGATGGGTGTGGAGACGGGGTCTCCCTACATCTCCAGGTCTGGGCCATGGGTTCCTGGGCTC
>NW_007146882.1:0-722 GCF_000164805.1 Carlito syrichta
ATGAAAAGATGGAACTCTCCCCAAATCATTTACGAAGCCAACATCACATTGATACCAAGCAGGTAAAGATCCAACAAAGAAAGAGAACTACAGGCCAATATCTTGATGAACATAGATGCTAAAATTCTCAACAAGATTCTAGCAAACCGAATTCAGCAATATATCTCAAAAAATTATCCATCATGACCAAGTAGGCTTCATCCCTGGGATGCAAGGCTGGTTCAACATTCGTAAAACCATACATGTAATTAAATACATCAACAGATGTCAAAGCAAAAACCACATGATTATATCATTAGATGCAGAAAAAGCTTTTGATAAAATCCAGCACCCCTTCTTGATAAAAACCCTTGAACATCTAGGCACACAGCGAACATACCTCAAAATAGTAAAGCCATCTACGAGAAACCCACAGCCAGCATACTCCTAAATGAACAAAAATTGGAACCATTTCCCCTGAAAACTGGAACAAGACAAGGATGCCCACTCTCACCCTTCCTGTTCAACATAGTATCGGAAGTCCTGGCTCGAGCAATCAGAGAAGAGGAGGCAATCAGGGGTATCCAAATAGGAAAAGAGGAAGTCAAGTTATCTCTCTTTGCAGATGATATGATTGTGTACCTTGAAAACCCAAGAGAATCTGTCAAAAAACCTCCTTACACTGATAAAGGTCTTTGGCAAAGTCTCAGGATACAAAATAAATGTACAAAAGACAATCGCAG
>NW_007146883.1:0-799 GCF_000164805.1 Carlito syrichta
AATGAGCCAAAATGAAAAGAAACAAACAGCCCTTTAAAACTGTCAAAAGGCATGAATAGACATTTCTCAAAAGAAGACATACTAACAGCCAACAGATACATGAAAAAATATTTAGCCTCACTAATCACCAGTGAAATGTAAATCAAAACCACATTTAGATTCCAATTGAAACCAGTGAGGATGACCATCAGTATTAAATTGAAAAACAACAGATGCTGATATGAGTGCAGAGAAGAGGGAATGTTTCTACACTGCATGAGTGCATACAAGCATAACTGTTTGGGACCAGCCCGACCTGAGGGGAGTTGGACCTGCTCTGGAGAGTCAGGATGCGGCGAGAAGAAACAATTTGGAGGCAGTTCTTCTGGGATCAGTCTGATCAGGACTGAGTCCGTTTATTCTCAATTTTACACCTGCATTTATACCATTTTTCTTAACCTCCAGCAGTATGAAATATTTCTGCTGGGGGCACATGATTCCAATGATGCACACAATATCTATAAAAATCTGCATTACAAGATTCACATGTTTCAAACACAATAAATAATAAACTCCCTGAAGCATGATGATTTCACAAAACTTTCAACAGCTATTTTTATATTAGTAAATGTTTCCCATGCAAGCATACATTAATTTTATTGTACACCAAGATTACAATTTAACTAAGCATAAACTGAGTGAAGAAACAGGCACGTTGAGTAGTGTCCCACAAACCCTAAATTCATATAAAATAAGGAAGAGGGAGACACTGGTATCAACATCCCCCAACTTACTATGTGAATATATGTTCTTATAAAAG
>NW_007146884.1:0-882 GCF_000164805.1 Carlito syrichta
TTTTTTTGTTGAAAATTGAACATTTGGCAAAAACAGACTTGTCTCCCAGTCTGTGCAGGGGAAGAACTTAACTAATCATCCTGGCATAAAGGTACAGGCTCCTCTCACACTTTTTCTGGAGATGCATTTTCCCTGGGCTTGTGTGCATGCTTTTGTTCTAGTTCTTCACATGCAAAGTTTTTATATGTCTTAATTTCTCCCAGAGCCACACCCTGGCTTCTTCTCCGAAGTCTTAGAAATGCTATTGTATTGGCCTGTCTGTTCCCCAGTGGGTCTACTGGCTCCTGAGCTCTCACCCGCCATGGTGCCCACACTGCTTTCAATGGCCTTGAACCTACTATTCAAACCCTGCCACCATGATGATCAGCTTTTAAAATCAGGCAAGATAGAAACCAGTCTCTTATGCAACCTCCACACAAGCCAGAATGGCACAAGCAAGTTTTACACTTTTATTTCCATCCTGAGGCAATAACTGGGAATTGGGTATTTTCCTGTTGACCATACCACACTGTGTTAAAGAAGAGATGGGATAAGGGAAAGTTAAATATCATGATATTTCCTACTGTTTTGAGTGAGTTTTCTTTTCCTTCTTGATTTTGCATTTTCTTTGTTGCAAAAAAAAAAAAAAAAAAAAAACCTTCTTAATTGGTTTTTAGAATTCTAACAAACCTACATTGGTCCATATATTGTTTTTTATTTTACAGTTTATTGGGGGCAGTGAAGATCTGGAGCTCTCTAGTCTGCCTTTTTTAAACTTATCTTTGATGACTCACAAAGTTAATAAAATCAGAAAAAGGGAAAATTTTGAAAGGTAAATGAACAATATCTTAAGAAGAACAATTTGGACAATGATATGAATATTTATCTTTCCCTTTTAGCAAA
>NW_007146885.1:0-616 GCF_000164805.1 Carlito syrichta
GCAATACAAATGAGCCAACTTTTGCAGAAGTCACAATTTTGTATCGGGAACATAATGCTCTTTCCTTTGTAAAAATTATGTTTTTTTTTTCTTTTCCTTTGTCAGAGGGATTCAGTGTTGTGAGTCCACCTGTGTTGTTTCAGGAAACATTAGAATAAAATAAGACAAGGCCTTTGAATTTTGTTGGTATTTATCAGTTACTCCTGTTGATAGCCATCGAAAAAGATACTTAACCTGACAACCAATAAGACATCACTTATACAACAAAATACTTGAACATCAGAGGAATTAAGAAATACTTTGTAAGCATTTACAGTTCAAACATGTAATGTATGAATCCCAGTTACACATTTTTAAGCACTTTGTACAATGAGTCAGCTCAGAGTTTCACTCACTCACAACATAATTGAACTTTTGTTCCATTACAACAAATTTTTCCCAAACCTCTATCAGACATTTTAAAAATAGAAACATAGATCAAGTATTTTACATGGATACTCAGGAGCTGCTCAGTAACTGCTAGGAGGACATTCTTTCTTCTCATTTGGAAGCTAAGGGAAAGGTAGGAATGAGGGAATGAATGGGGAGGGACAAACAGAAAGAAGGAGCAGCTTTT
>NW_007146886.1:0-864 GCF_000164805.1 Carlito syrichta
AAATAAGACAAGGCCTTTGAATTTTGTTGGTATTTATCAGTTACTCCTGTTGATAGCCATCGAAAAAGATACTTAACCTGACAACCAATAAGACATCACTTATACAACAAAATACTTGAACATCAGAGGAATTAAGAAATACTTTGTAAGCATTTACAGTTCAAACATGTAATGTATGAATCCCAGTTACACATTTTTAAGCACTTTGTACAATGAGTCAGCTCAGAGTTTCACTCACTCACAACATAATTGAACTTTTGTTCCATTACAACAAATTTTTCCCAAACCTCTATCAGACATTTTAAAAATAGAAACATAGATCAAGTATTTTACATGGATACTCAGGAGCTGCTCAGTAGCTGCTAGGAGGACATTCTTTCTTCTCATTTGGAAGCTAAGGGAAAGGTAGGAATGAGGGAATGAATGGGAGGGACAAACATAAAGAAGGAGCAGCTTTTACTGGTAAACATTGCATTGAATTTACTTTCAGTTTTAAGTGGTCATTTTGCTAGGTCTCACCAACCTTTCCAGACCACAACCTGGACTTGGGGGGAGGGAGCGTGAACATCTAATGTCCATGCAGCTGGTGTTGAAAGGACAGAACAAGAGTAACATTTTCATATTGCTCTTAAATCATGATGCAATGATGAGAAAATAGAAGCTATGCATTTGGAGAAATGCCCAAATTAGGTAAAATTAACTTTACCAACTTTGTCTTTTCAGAAACAGACTTCCAGATATCAGAGGTATCTTATAGTGGCAATCAAGCTTGCCTAGAGTAAAGGGAATTTACATCATGCATTGGGCAAGTACTGTAGAAGTCATGAAACTTGTAATTACACAAGTTATGACTGCTCGAGGGGG
>NW_007146887.1:0-980 GCF_000164805.1 Carlito syrichta
CCCTGATGTGATAAATAGAAAACAGGGACAACAGAGTAATGAATCCAAATCTGAAAAATGGAAAAATGACTTTTTCTCCCACCAATTTTATACTTCCTCTTGTGCATTTGTTTCTGGGAATTATAATCAGGAAAATTAGAGCCTGTGTTATAAGATTGTTCCTTTAAACATAGATAATTCTTGACTTTTTAGATTTATTCTTATAATGGGTAGAATGGAAGATGGAAATCCAACTGGAAGCATATAGACTAGAGTATCTTACCAATAAAGTTTATATCTGGCAATTTGAGAGTCTAGGCCTTGTTATTCCTCTGCAGTTCAAACTCTGTCTCTGACATAATCTTTAAAATTTTTGAGCACCAATTTTCCTTTTTATTCTACTACTGTTCACATTATTAGTTTAATTCACTTGATTATATGATTTTTCAGTTCCCAGAATTAATTTTAAAAGAATCTTTTTCTATTCACTATCTCTTTCCTTTCTCTTCACTGCTAAACTTTGAAAATCATATTTTTTAAATGCTAAATGCCCGTGTATATTCAATGCCAGTTTCTTCTCCATTTTCTAGACAGAGATAATTTTCTGAATGTGTTTTTTTTCCCCAAATGAAGAACATATAAAGATATACACTTGGAATTACTTTACTTTGGATAATTGGCCAGAAACCAATTGTCTAATTTGTAATTGGTCCTAGGTATTTAATTCCCATTTTATAAGAAAGGTATTAGGAGTCCTTCACCCCTCCCCCATTTAGAAAAGACTATTAATCTGATGACATTTTTGAAAGGCAAAATAATAAGTGAAACATTTATTGCAAGTTTTACTCACCACTTTTGGGAGTACCACTTTTGATCTTGAAAAAGCAATAGTCTGTTTTTAGAAAACCATACAATCTGGACATAAATATATTTTCTTCAAGAAAGGTGACCTATTTATTGCAGCACTATTCACAATAGCAAAAACATGAAATCAACCATGT